>NW_007247303.1:0-27285 GCF_000164805.1 Carlito syrichta | reverse complement strand
GGATTGGCAGTTGAGGGAACTGCTAGGGGAGGGAGGGGCACACCTCATCAACAAGGGTACCTGCATAATCAACATTTGTATACCTAACCCTGAATTGTACCCCATGTCTTTATAATAAAAAATAATATATATATACATATATATGTATATATATGTGCATATATATATAAGCAAGCCAACGCCAGGCCATGTCTGGAGAGGAGGAAGGCGCAGCAGCTCCTGGGACACTTAGGGCCTGAGTGTCGGTCAGCGGTGCTGCAGCAGGCGTCCACGCATGCATCGACTGTGCCCACCGGCAGAAGCTAGTCTTCTTCTTGGTCAAGCAGGGTGGTGAGAAGATATCAGTCTTGGCTTCCTTTGATGGCAAACAGCACCTGCAGAGCCTGGTCATGGTGAACCGCATCGGGTATGCCCCCCACTTCCTCATCAAGCTGTGCCAAGCCTCTTGAGCGATGGTCTCTTCAGCCACCAGCCCTTCCCCAGGGCCTCCAGTGTCCCTGAGAAGTCTCAAGAGAAAAACAAAGGTAGGGTGGAGGCAGCCTCAAGCCCCTTCTCCAGACCGGGGGACGCCAGGCGACCACACTGCAGGACAGTGGAGGGTGTCGACCCGCAGCCTCTGGGACCTCACGTGGAGCTCTTCAGAAGCCATGAGATTGGTGGCCACGCTCTGCTGTTCTGAAGCGTGACATGATCTGAAGTACCTGTGCCTGAGGCTGGCACCCGCACTGAGACTCTGCTACCGCTTTGACAAACAGAAGCAAGCCAAGTTCTGAAGGCTTTTCAAAGCTAGAAGCAAAATCCAAAATGACAGATCTCAAGATTATCTTCTGCCTTACCAACATCCAGCCCACAGCACAAAATAGATCCTTCTCTGAAAATTGACAACAACGAAGACTTGGTCTTTTTATAAAAGTTGTGCAGCTTTGCCTTTTAAAAAAAATTCAACATGGCCCTTTTTTGAAGGGCTCATCTGTGATAACGGTTTGCTAAAAAAAAAAAAAAAATTACAAAAAGCCTATTATTTTCTAACATTCCTGATAGGTTGGTTGCTCTTTGCATGGAACCTACTTGTGTGATGAGAGCGTGGACAACAGGATGCTAATACCCAAGGAAAGCCCTGGAGAGTTCAAAGGATGAAAGGACCTTTGTCCCTGAGTGCTCTGTGAGGACAGCAGCACCACCTGCCTCTTACTCTGACCTGGGGACCTATCTGTGTTAGCCTTGCTCGACTCAGTTCTGGGAGCTATCTTCTGAGGATGACCGCTCATCTTGCATTATCTGAAAAACTTGAATTCTTTGCTCTCTGAAATAGAAGGGAAAAACAAAACAAAAATGAAAACCCCCCATCTATTCCCAGTTACCTGCAGTGCTGTGTTGCCTCACTAGAAGGCAGATTGCTAATGAGATTTCAGGACCCTCCCGGGCTGCAGTGGCATGATTATTCCGTACTCAGTGGCTGGTTTAGGATTTCTGTGAACAAGATCTAGCCTACACAGTAACAGGGAATTTATTCCACAGTCAGCACCACAGATTGCACTTTGGGAAGAAGCCATCATCTAGAGGGGTCTAATTCATATCCAATCATTATTGACAAACTGACTGATACTCAAGCAGCAAAGGCAAGAATTTGGAAGCCACTCTACCCAGATGGGACTCTGGAGTCCTTTCCCTTTCAGAGTCCTTTTGAAGTGTTGGACTGCCAAAAAATCTCAGTGATATTTAACCATGGGTGTTTCTTTAAAAATAAAAAAGAAAAGAAAAGAAAAAAAATTAAGCTTTGGAACCGGAGAGTGTAGATTTCTAGTTACATTGCTGGATTAAGTAGTTATAAAAAACAAAAACAAAACAAAGTAAAACCTATGTATTCTTGGTGATATAATTTGTTCTTCCGATCACCCAAATCAAGGTTTATATACATTGTCTTAAAATGTGCTTGACAAAATACTTTAAGCTTTCAACGTTAGAACGTTTTAGCTTAAATAGCATTGTCCTTTAATAATTTAGTTAAGGGTATATTGTATATATACACATATGTTCATATCAAGATATATTAAAACCAGTGAAATGGAAATCGGCATTAAAATGGGGGAGAAAAAACTGATAGATCAGTAAAAATAAAGTTGAACTCAAAATATGTAGTATGTTCTCAATATGAACTAGTAAATATTTATTTGCTTTATATTTTGTACAGGTGGGTAAACTTTTTCTCTTGAGAATGTATGTTTTCTCATATCTCAAAAGAGCATTTACACTCATTATGCATTTCAGGTATTTTATAACTCAGACAACTTAAAAAATAATGTTTCCCTTGCTTCTGGAGTAACTAAAATTTCTAATGATCCTCCTTTTAGCATCTACACTGGTGGTTATAAAATATCACGACTCTAGTTATTGACATAGGCTACACGTGGCCTTCTCCTGGTTTCATTCTCCTCTGCTCCTATTAATTGGTAGAGGTCACGTATGTTGCCCTTGTCCAAGATTAGGACTCAGATTTAGACCTTTAGAGAGTGTCAGGCATCTTCTGCATGCAGACTAGCTTTGGTGTTTATAGGTAGTTTCTTGTTTGCACTAAGGATTTGCATTCTCACTTTGCTTATGTAAACTATGGCATGTTACAGAGAAAGAAAGGCAACATTTTAGCAGTGATTAGGCTTGATTAGTATGTTTCAGATTCTTTCAGGATTACTCAACAGTATTGTAAAAGCGATTTTATTTTATGGTGTTCAGATAAAGAGAGCATCTCACATTTCCATTTGGAGGCCTATTAGAGCTATTTGAATAGATTTTTATATGTGTGAAATGTGGTCTGTATAAACATGTTTTAATGATTTTGTGCACTTTTTAGGAAGGGTAGAACCATACCCATGAGTAAAGATGTATGCAGTGACTGCATTAGGACTTTTATAATTCCCTTGACTCTTGAAGGTATTTGGGCCATGATTGTACAAAACAATGCTTTCACTGCCTTCACTGTGAAACATTAATGTTTATACTTCTGGTTACCTCTCCAGGGACCAACCATTGGAAAAGAAGAGTTGTGTTAGGTAAACTTGGGCTAGATTTTTGCAAAGCACTAAGGAAGTTTTTCCAGACCTTTTCACTAGTGCAGAAGCCCTCTAACTGACCCAGGTGGGCATGCCATTGAATATACCCGGTGATGGATTTCAAATCTAGTTTGGTCAGTAGAGACTATCGCTCAAACCTTACTGGAGGGGGCCTTGCATGACTCCTATCATGCTGTCCAACTTTGAGGCTTTCTATTTCAGATATCTACCTCCCATTGTAAGGAAATATATTTCTCATCTATTTAATAGCATCTTCCTCCTAATTTGTGTCCTTTCAGGCACAGGAACAAATGACCTACTTCTTTTAGTGTTGTGGTTTATAGGAAGTTCATGGTTGTGTCTTAAAGTTACCTGAATGGCTACAGTCTCACTCTGCCTTTGATCTCCTCACCACTAAAATACCAGAATCTTCCAATCACTTCTGCACCTGCTACAATGAATTCCACATCAAAACAACTGGTGAAAATTTCCAATGAGAGCATTCAATTTTCTCGTTGTTCTTGCTTTGGATTTCACTGATTTGTTCCTGAACATTAGAGTATTATTTTCCATCCTCTCTCATAAATGCATAATAATTTGTTCCTTTTCAGGAAATAAGTTATTATTTGAGGCATATCTTGCAACACAGAAAGTCTGGGCTACATTGTAAATCTTGGGCAACTCCCTCAGGTCCCCTCCCACTCTGGGAGGTTTTCTGTCCTCTCAATAAATTCTGCTTTCTAAAAAAAAAAATCACAAATCTTTTCCCTTCCTCCAAAGATCATCACTATAGTCAATGGTGCTGACAATAAGCAAAATCTTTTGGTTTGATATTTGTTATAATTTTCTGCATAACCCAATATATTCACCAATGAACTTCAGTTGTAAAGTAAAGAGTGTTCTCTTTCAAAGATTAAGACTTTGAAATGGTAAGACTCTATCTAGGTACTTTTGCTGGGCTTTGATTATGAAAGCCCAAAGATACAACTACGATAAATTTATTTGCCTATCTTATTTATATACAAAATACTTAAAAGTTTTTAAATGCTTGCTCATGTACCACATGACACTGAGGGAGAAATTCCAAAAATTTTCTCTTGGGACAACATGCATAATATTTGAATCGCTGAATATTAAATACTCCCTAATATTTAGAGATTGATATTGATCCAGCCTTGCAGGATTGATGCTTCCCTGTTTTATCACTGTGGTGAGAAAATATAGAGATACCTGCCTTTCATTTAGTTGTCAATGTTCCTGGGTTGTGAAGTTGTCAACGACAGCATCATAGGAGTGTCGATAACTGTACTCTGTTACACTGAAAATGTCATGGTTGTGAAATGTAATGCTGTATTGTTTCTGGTGAACCTTGCAGTCCCTCATTATCCTGTGGAAGTGGTGGGTTGGCAAGTGTACATCAAGGCTGTGAGCTCCTCTACTGTCTTCTGTAGGCTCAGAATTGGTAAATCCATTACCAACCAATAAGATTCCACCACATAATCCAGCCAAATGAGTTTGGCCAAACACCCAGAAGAGTGGAACATCTCAGGAATGTATACCCTCATCCAGTTTCAGAGAAACTTTCCTTCTGCCTTTCCCCAGTGCCCTGGCTATTCCTTCCTCTCAACTTTTGCCATCTTGATCACCTTGACTTTCAAGGTGATCACATAAATAAATAACATCTGTAAGAAAACAAAGACGCAGGATTAGATAGAGGGAGAAGTTAAATTAAAATGTAGTTGCAACAGAGGCCTCAGTTGGAGCCGAGATGACGCTTCAGAATTCTCCCCAACTGAAGAAAGGAGGAAAGGACTTTGCACTTCTTCTTTGACCAAACGGTGGAGGTAGGACTCTTCCTGGGGGAAAGGTTGAAACCTTGGCTATGTCAGCTTCTTTCAATAGAGGGCAATTCTCAGAGAGAGAGAGCGAGAGACTCACTGTAAGCTGTCAGCAGCCAGCCCTCTTGGCAGCTGGGGGAATGAAGTTTTCAGTCTTCATGGGGATTCTAGGCTGTGTATTACAATATATACTGTGAGATGTATAGTTTGAGACTTTTCTGGAAATGTCTTGTTGATGTTACTTAAATCTAATGGACACCCTGAAAAAACTGTAGGTAGCCAGAGTGGCCAAGACTTGTGCTGTCTATGTGACTGAAAGAAGCCTAGGGGCAAAAATGGGTTCTCCAAGATTTTCTTTTTGTTGTTTTTGTTTTTGTTTTTTTGAGTTGGAGTCTCACTCTGTCGCCCAGACTGGAGTGCAGTGGCCGCTCCCGGCCACCGCAGCCTCGACCTGCTGGGCTCCGGCGATCCTTCCTCCTCAGCCTTCCAAGTAGCCGGAATTACAGGCATGCGCTACCACGCCCGGCTGATTTTTTGATTTATTGTAGAGATGAGGTCTCACTGCCCAGGCGGGTCTCGAACCCACGGGCTCATGCAATCCACTCACCTCAGCCTCCCAAAGGCGCGGGATTACAGGCTGAGCCACTGAGCCCGGCTGAAGACTTTCTTTTTGAATGCATGTAATGATGTATAAGTAATAATTTATTGGCTGAACTGAGGCAATCGCAGTCTTGCAGATGATGGGTGGCTTTTAAACCCCAGTTTCTAAATCCTCGTCCAAAATAGATGTTCTGAAGGAAGACCAAGGCCTGACATTAATTTATTAAATTAATCTCTTGTACAAGTTTACATATAAATGAGTGATAAGCAGCAATAGTCGCCATCTAATTAAGAGGCAAGGATGTTTTCAGAAAAGCTTGAATGTAGAAAAGGGAAAGTGGAGGATCTAGAGAGAAGTGCGAATGGGCCCTGATGGAAGAGTTTTGGAAAAAGTGTAGTGCTTGTGGAAGGATTCTGAGTATTGTGAGACAGAAGAAAAAATTTGAAAAAAAGTCCAATACTTTTTCAGCTTGTGTTTTCTTGACTTTGAGACGTACAGTATTGCGATGGTGCTGAAAGAAACCGTTCATATTTCACAGTGGAACTAAAGCATCTTCTGCAAAATCAAGTCTCAAGCAAAGTGTCACTGAATAGCAACAAAGAGAGGAACTGTGAATGTAAACCATTACATGCCCCATATTTTACTTGTTAAAAACTCTCTTTTGTCTCTTTCTATATTGTACATTTTAAACTTGTATCTCTCTCTCTTGCTCTCGGTAATCATTGAGTTCTAGCACTTGTCCTTGAAATGGTAAATCTTACTCACTGTTGGTGAAATAAATTTCAACAAGGAGAAAATGTTCTTTCCTCCCATGCAGTCCTCTAGGAATGTAGATAATATTCAGATTGATAAAATTATTCTTATGAAGATTAATGCTAACAAAGAAGTTTTGTAAAACACCCAGACTTTAAAGTTTGTTGCTACGACCAATGAAATTAACCTTAACCTCCATATAAGGTCTGTAATTCTAATTGGTAGCTGTGTTTATTATATTTATCATATTTTATCTTTTCTCAAGAATAGAAACCAGAAGGGAGTCACTGGATCTTCCAATTCCTCCTCTAAACACAGAACAAACAAGTAAGATAACCCCAGGACTTTCTAATCTAAATCTACACTGGACACATTTAAATTAATAATGGCTATTAAGAAAACATTGATACGATATCATCATTTTACAAGTGTCTCTTCTACTGACCTCCACCTTATTTGGTCTCTGTGAAGAAAATGTACTTTGTTCAAGACTTCAGATACATCTGTGTTCCCATCCTTGTTTTTAGGAGCTGCATTGTCTTGGGAGATGTGTCAGCCCTCTTTGAATTTCCATTTCCATAGCTGTATCTGTAGTGGCTTCACATGATGGGTTTAGAGCAGAGCCTGACATAAAGTAGTTACTTGTGTTACCGTCTTTCTTTCCTTGTCTGCCTGCTCCCCTCAATTTTTCTACTCATCTCTTTCCCTTCCTCTTTGTTCCTGTGTCTAGCATGAGACTGAACGCATGGGAAGGATTCCACAACCCTTTCACAGTAGGAAGATAAGGACGGTTAATTAATAAATGTTTCCCTTAAAGGAAAAAAAAAATGTTCCATTGTTATTTGTGTCTTACACAAAAGGATAAACGGGTTTTTTGGGGGGATGATAATAAAATTTTAAAAAGTTTTATTGAGGTATAATTGACAAATAAATATCTATATATTTAAATTGTACAAATTAATATTTTGATGTATGTATACACGGTGAGCTCATCATCACAATCAAGCCAATTAATAATTCATCGCCTCATATAGCTACCATTTTCCTTTCTTTCTTAACTAGTAAACATCAAGTACGTAATACTAACTATAGTCACCATATAGCATATGCTCAAAACTTATTCCTCTTGCATAACAAAAACTTTGTAGTCAGTGCCCAACATCTTTCCATTTTCCCCTCCCTCCACATGTGACAACCATCATTCTATGCCCTGTTTTTATGAGTTTGACAACTTTAGATTCCACACATAAGCGAGACTGTGCAGTTTTTGTCTTTCTGCATCTGGCTAATTTCACGTAGTATAATGACTTCCAAGTTCATCCATGTTGTCCAAAATACCAGACTTTGTCTCCAGGTGGCCCAGATAACTCTGTTGCAGCCTCGGTCACTCTGTGATTGCAGGAACTGGAAGATCAGTAGAAAGGATGCCAGAACTCCCCAGAAGCCAGAAAATGATGGTGGTTTAGAGGCTTTCAAGTGTGCCTCACTCACTGGAACATAGTGAAGCAGTGTGGAAAGACCAACACAGTGAACTCTAATCAAAGAAGGAAAACAATTATTCATCAGAATGGCAAAGGACACCCCAGATGTCAGGGAGGAGAAGACTGGTGAATAGCCCCTGTGATGGCACTTCGCAGAAAAAAGTGAGTGTGACAGGACTGAACACTTACCTCTGAGACATACCTTCTGATCAGGGATCTGTGTAGCCCATGGGAGAATACCCTGTTTCACCTGAGTTCTGGAACTCTCTCTGGGGAAGGCCAAGAGTTGGTGAGAAGGAAAGACACACAGTAAAAACATAGTGTTCTCCCACATCCGGATCAGTGAGGAAGACACCATTTTTGACCTGGGTTTATTGTTGCAGCAACGGCGACCCCCGAAGGCTCTTCAGTTTCTGCTCAGAAACAAGGCTGCCCTCTCTGAAGTGGAGGAAAAGCCTCCCATAGCTGGAGCAGGGCAGGAGTGTAGAGGTTGCCCCAGGGTTTGGAACTAGACCTAGGCTCATCCCAGTTTGTGACTGGGAGCAACGGGGACCTCCCAACCTGATTCAACCATGACTCAGTCTCTGTGTCACTGCCTGGGTACCCCGTGCTGCCCCATCCCTTCAGGCAGTTGCAGCAAGAGGCCCCGGCAATACCAAGGAGCACCCAGGATAACAGCCTAAATGGCAGGAACCTAGCAAGGGGCTCCACTTCCACACACTAGAGCCTACATCCTGAGCAGGAGAGTTGCTGTGTCCACGGTTTCTCATGAACAGCTGGTCCGACAGCCAACGCCAGTTTTGCCACCTGGAACTCTTCAGTGAACACCAACCCCAGCCTCTCTTCCAGACTAGCTGGGGGTAGCATGCCCATTCAATACTGAGGAAAATGAGACTCCCTCCACAACTGGGAAAGCAGTCTAAGTCTCCCCTAAGTGGCAGGAGACCAGCAGAAGGGACCTCACCCCTGTGCACTGGAATCAGCAACCTGAGTGATGGAGAGTTTCTGATCCCATGTTTTTTCCTTGGTAGTGAGACCTGAAGCCAAGGTCAGCTCTATTTCCCAGAATCAAGCTGCGGTTGTCACTGTGGAGCACCACAGCCTGCCCCTCAAGTCTGTTGGAGAAATGTTTTCCCCCACCCCCACATCACCAAGGATCAGGCATCTCTTCATTTCTACAACCCTAGATTAGTAGCCTAAAGCACTTCACCCTTCCTGGGCAGTGATCCATGTGCAACAAGGCCTCCTGTGTCCTAACATAACCAATTACCTGGAATAGGAGCTGGAGTCACTCCTCTCCCCCGAAAGGTAGTCTTTGGTGCTGTGGTGCAAGTTAAGCCTCCTGAGATCCCCAGCCTCCTAGCCTCACAGGAAGTAGTTGGCCAACCCACACCTCCACAACATCACTATTGCAACCAACATCTTGGAAAACCTACACACACAGGTTATCTACCTCAAAAGGACTCATCCAGATTAGCCACTGTAGTTCATTCAGATGAAAATGACCAGGGAAACAACTCTGAAAGTATGAAAAAACAGTGTTATCCCTCCAAAGAGGCTTACCAATTCTTCAACAACAGAACCTAACCACAATGCAATTCCTGAAATGTCAGTTAATGAATTTAGAGTATTGATTATAAAGAAGTCTAATGAAAGGCAAGATAAAGCTGATAACCAACACAAAGAAATTTGCAGAACAATTCAGGAGGTGAAAGGAGAGATTGACAACATTAAAAAACCTAAACAGGACTAAAAACTCAATGGAGGAGATACAAAATGCAGTACAAAGTTATAGTAGTATGCTAGAACAAGCAGAAGAAAGAATCTCAGAGATGGAAGACAAGTTATTTGAACTAATCCAGTCAGGTAGAAATTTTTTAAAAAAATCAAAAAGAATGAGCAAAGCCTATGAGAAATATGGGATTATTATGTAATGTTACCAAACCTATCAATCATAGGCGTTCCAAAGGAAGAAGCTAAAGTAAAAAGTATGAAAAACATATCAAAGGAATAATTCAATATAATTTTCCTGTTCTTGAGAGAAACCTAGGCATCCAGAAATAAGAAGCCCAAAGACCTCCTGCAAGATACATTGCAAGAAGAACCTCACTAAGGCATATTGTTGTCAGATTTTCCAAAGTCAATTTGAAAGAAAATATCCTAAAAGCAGCGAGAGAGATGTACTGAATCACTTATAAAGGAAAGGGCATCAGACACACAGCAGACTTCTCAGTAGAAGCTCTACAATCTAGAAGTGAATGGGGCCTATTTTCAACTTCCTTAAAAAATGTCAGCCAAAATTTTATATCCAGCCAAACTAAACTTCACAAACAAAGGAGAAATAACAGCCTTCCCCAACAAACAAACACCAAGAGGATTTGTTGTTATTAAACCGACTCTACAAGAGATGCTCAAAGGAGGTCTAAACTTGGAAATGAAATGGTAACTCTTGCTATCACATAAGAACAAACCTCAAAGTGCCTAAAAACAAGTACACATTAGAATCCCCAAGTCAGCTAGCTTACAACACTATGACAGGAAAAAACCTCACATATCAATATTAACCTTGAATGTAAATGGCCTAAGCTTCCCACTTAGAAGAATCAGAGTGGCAAACTGGATAGAGACCCATCTACGGGCCAAATATATTCATAGACTCAAAGTTAATGGGTGAAAAAGAGATATATCAGGTGAGTGAACAACAAAAATGAGCAGGAGTTGCCATTCTCATATTAGATAGCTCAGACTTTAAACCAAAAACAGAAAAAAAAGACATATAATGATAAAGGGTGCAATTCAGCAGGAAGTTTTAGCCATCTTAAACAAATACACACTGAACACCAGAGCACCCAAATTCATGAAGCAAACATGACTTGACCTAAGAAAACATGTTGATAGCGATACCATAATAGTGGGTGACTTCAAATCCCACTGAAATCACTAGACAGGTCGGACTCGGTGGCTCAGCCTGTAATCCCGCGCCTTTGGGAGGTTGAGCTGAGTGGATTGCCTGAGCCTGCGGGTTAGAGACCTGCCTGGGCAGCGAGACCTCATCTCTACAATAAATCAAAAAATCAGCCGGGTGTGTAGCACATGCCTGTAATTCCGGCTACTGGGAAAGGCTGAGGCGGAAGGATTGCCAGAGCCCAGCAGGTCGAGGCTGTGGCCGGGAGTGGCCACTGCACTCCAGTCTGGGTGACAGAGTGAGACTCCAACTCAAAAAAAACAAAAAAAAAAGAAATCACTAGACAAATCATCAAAGCAGAAAATTAAAAAAACACTGGACTTAAACTGGAGTATAGACCAAGTAGACCTAACAGAGATCTACAGAACTTTCCACCTAACAAATGTTGAATATACATTTTTTTCTCATTTCTACATGGAACCTTATCCAAAATAGACCACATGCTTGGCCATAAAGCAAGTCTTAATAAATTTAAAAACATCAAAATTATACCAAGCATCTTTTCAGACCACAGTGGGATAAAATTAGAAATCAACACTAATATGGGCTCCCAAAACTACACCACTGCATAGAGACTGAAGAATTTATTTTTGGATAACCCTTGAGTAAACAACGAAATTAAGGCAGAAATTAAAAAAAAAGCTTGTTGAAACAAATGAAAATAGTGACACAACATACCAAAACCTCTGAGACACAACAAAATCAGTTCTGAGAGGAAAGTTTATAGCATTAAATGCCTACATCAAAGAGACAGAGAGATCAGAAATTAATAGCTTAACCTTGCATGTCAAGAAATAGAAAAACAATAACAATCCAAACCTAAAGCTAGCAGAAGAAAAGAAATAAAGATCAGAGCAGAACTAAATGAGATTGAGGCAAGAAAAAAAAAAGACACAAAGGATCAATGAATCAAAAAGTTGGTTTTTTTGAATGGAGAAACAAAATTAGCAGATCACTAGCTAGACTAACCAAGAAAAAAGAGAGAAAACTCAAGTAAATCTAATCAGAAATGACAGGTGATATAACAACTGATACCACAGAAAAAGAAAAGATAATTAGAGATTACTACGAACATTTCCATGGCAACAAATTGGAAAACCTAGAGGAAATGAATAAATTTCTGGAAACAGACAACCTCCCAAGACTGAACCAGGAGGAAATAAATGCCCTGAAAAGAGCAATAATTTATGAAATGGAATCAGTTATAAAATATCTAAAAATCTCCCAACAAAAAAAACCCAGGACCAGAGAAATTCACAGCCAAATTTATCAGATGTACCAAGAAGAGCTGGTATCAATTCTACTGAAAGCATTCCGGAAAATCAAGAAAAACAGTAGGGAGAGTTCTCAAAGAACTAAAATTGAATTACCATTTGACCCAGCAATCCCACTGCCAGGGATCTACCCAAAGGAAAAGAAATCAGTATATTTAAAAAGGTACCTGTACTCATATGTTCACTGAAGCACTATTTATAATAGCAAATTCATGCAACTAACCTAAGTACCTGCCAACAATTGTCTAAATAAAGAAAATGTGATATATATACATTATGGAATGTTATGCAGCCATAAAAGAACAAAATCATGTCTTTTGCAGCAACATGGATGGAGCTAGAGATCATCATTCTACGTGAACTGACTCAGAAACAGAAAACCAGGCTCTTTATGCTTTCACTCATATACAGGAGCTAAATGATCACAGACATGGAAATAAGAGACACTGGAAACAATAAGACACCAGTAAGGGGGGAGGTGAAGAAAGGAGATAGGGTTTAGAAGTTACCTATTGGGTACAATTTTCACTGTCTGGGGAATAGGCAGCCCGAGACTCAATCCCCAGCACTATACAATATGTCCATGTAAGAAACATGAACGTGTACTCCCTGAATCTAAACGAAAAGTGGAAAAAAAATGCCAAGATTTAATTCTTTTAAGACTGAATAACATATTCAAGGTTAAATAATATTTCACTTTTATTTGCCACAAATATACCATATTTTCTTTATTCATTCATCCATTGTTAGGCAGGGTAATAGGCTGAAGTTTTGCAGTACTAGGAGCTGATAATGTCACTGACGTTTGCTCTCAGGGATGCAGCTGTGTTTGTCTCTATCTGTACGGAGAGAGTGGGAAACAGACTGCCTTCCTGCAACTCTCTGTGAAACATTTTTGCCCACTACTCTGGTGGTTTCTGAGTTGTAGTGGTTTTCCTACTCAGGCTGACTGAAAGAGGTAAATCCCTTCAGATTAGATGTGGTACTAGATTAGGTTTGAGTTTCATTCTGAGGCGAAATCCTTGTAGCACTTAGCTTTCCATATTGATGCCAGGCATGAGGAGAAGGCATCCCAGGCAGCAGAGAGGAATCCCTTGTGTGCTTGAACATGGAGTGGGAAATACAGGGCCACTGTGATTCTAAAGCAGCAAGGCTGATAATAGGTTTTGGTACCTTTCTGGATTCTACCAAGAGGCCAGCAGATGTAGCTACTATTTTCAGTTTCTGTGGAAGCCCGTATATTAGCCTGGCACAAAAGCGTTCTTTTTTCTTCTTTCCTAAATTTCAGAGAAGGAAAATAATTTTGCTTTTCTCTTGCCACCTTGGTCCAAAGAATGTAGAAGAAATTATTTTTAGTTTATTCAAGTGATTATAAACAAGGGGTGGCTTTGAGTACAGTTTTGTATATTGGAATTATTTTTAGTTAATTTGGGTGCTGAATAATTCATCATGCTTAGCACTTTGCAGAAGGATAGACATAAAATAGGTGCTAATAAATAAATGTATTGTCAGGGATAGGTGATTCATTGTGGAAAAATTTCCATGTCAGACTAAAGAGTTTCAAATTTCTGCTGGAAGCTGTGGAGGGATTTATTTATTCTATTTATATTTTGAAAATGCATATGTGTACATAACCTGAGTCTTTTTTATTACATTTTTCAAGACGATATCTCTCTCTGTTGCCCGGACTGGAATGCAGTGTTGTGATCATGGTTCACTTCAACCTTGAACTCCTGAACTCATGCAATTCCCCCACGTCAGTCTCTGGAGTAGCAGGGACTACAGGCATGTGCCACCACACCTCAACCTTTATTTCCATAAGTATGGCAGAGTGAATAGTTTCCTGTTGAAATCATCTTAAAAATTTTTTTTTTCATATTTTCTTAAATTATTCCATAAGTTAACAAAAATTAAACAATACCGAGCCAAGAAACTGAATTAAGAAGGGAATCCTTTTAGGAAAAGAAACACAAAAAGGGTTTTACCTTGGGGAATATGTCCTGAATCATGCAAATTTAAGATGATTTTCATGGCCTTGTGGAACTCAGGAATGGAAGATAATGTACAGTGTACCCAGTGTAAGACATCTAATAAGACTCCTGCATTAATCTGGGACTCCAAAGAATAGTTTATTTACAATAAGAGTGAGCTGGAAGCAACTCCCAGGTGAATTTCAAGGAAAACCTACTGTTTTTAACTTAGGTAATGACAGGAGTGGGGGTGGACGGAGGTAGTCTCCACTGAGATTTTGTAATCCCATGCAGTCCCTCACTTGAATTCACAGTATTCTGGTTATGAAAAAAATCTCAAGTTGAGAATTTCGTTAACACAGATCAAGACTGACAATACCCTTAGTTGCCTGACAGAAGCAAATGTAAATGCTTTCTGGAAGAACTCATCTTAATCCCAGGCCTCTTAAAAATGTTTTAAAGAAAACGAGCAGTTCATAGTCAAAAGTCACAAAATCCTCAAGGACATAAGACACTATGAGTGAGAACCAGCAAAAATAGTAGATGGTGGACTCAAACCTGGAAGAAATCAGATATCGGTATTATCATGCATAGAATATAAAATACTTACGCTTAATATGTTTCAAGGAAAAATCAAGATTTAAAATCACAGATAGAAAGTAAGCAGATTTGGAAAATCAATAGAAATACAAGAAATAACTTGAAAATAAAACTCAGGTTTAACATTAGATTAGACAAAGTTGAAGAGAAAATGAGTGCATTAAGAGATTATTCAGAAGAAATTATTCAGAATGTAGCACAGATAGACAAAAGAAAAACTTGAAAGAGAGGTTAGAGACATGGAAAATACAGGAAAAGTTCTAACATGTTTATTTGGAGTTCTAAATGGAAAGATGAGAGAAAATGAGGGCAAAGGCAATATTTGAAGTTAATAAGACTGACAATTTACTCAGATCTAATGAAAGACACCAATCTTCAGATGCAAGAAAACCTAAATTACCCCAAGTAGGGTAAACACGAGAAATGCACATGTAAATAGAACATAGGGAAATGTAGAGTAACAAAAACAAGGAGAAGATATAAAACAGCTAGAGGGAAAATAATTTTATTATCTTCAATGAAGCAAACATTAGACTGACAGCAACCTCTTCAGCATCAACAATGAAAGCATGAAGGTAATGATGCCATGTCTTCAATGTGTTGAGAGAGAATAACTCTCACATAGATTTTTATACATAATGAAAACATAATTTAAGAATGAAGATATACATAAACCTGGAGAATTTGCTCTAATAGGCTACCACTAAAGGAAATTCTAAAAGTCATGCTTTAGGGGGAAGGCCTAAAATGTGTGAAGGCAAAATCACACTATTTATAAATATGTGGCAAATATGCAATAATTAACTTATAAAATAACAAATAGCATTTTTGTGCACTAAAATCAATAAGAGAATTCAAATTGCATATAAGTTGGGAGACAAGTATTTGGGATTAAAAAATAAAGATAGTATAGATAAATAACGCAGGTAGTTAGATAAATACTAACTCAAAGAAAGCTAGTTTAGCTAAATTAATATCACACAAAATAGACTTCCAGGGAAAAGCATTATTGAGATAAAAAGGATCACTTTATAGTGATAAAATGTTCAACTCACTAAAAACATTTTTTTGGAAACTCTTTGTACTTAATAATATAGCATAGAAATATATGTAAATAAAAATCATCAGGAATAAAAAGAAATAGATGAATTTACAATTGCAATGGTAGATGATGTAGACAATACAATCTGATAGATGATGTAGACAATACACTCAGTAAGCACAGATTAATGGGACCGAGCTAATATACATATATAGAACGTTGCATCCAAATGATACAAATTTTTCTCAAATATAGGGAGATCTTTTATAAAATATGACCACCCATTGAATGATATGGAAAGTCTCAACACATATCAATGGGTTTATAGCATAGGTATCACTGTCTTTTACATTTATATTTTGTTGTTAATTGACAAATTATAATTATATATATGGAATCTCTGTCTTTTGATAGTATTTTAAGCATCAGTTAGGGATAATTTTATTTGATTTTCTTATTGATCTATGTGACTTTTTGGAGTGTTATAGAGAGATACAAATTTATGTGGCTAAGTAGAATTCAGAAATTTCACAAACATTAAAAGATAAATATTTTAGTTTTGCCTGCACAAAATTGACTACAACCAATAACATTCTTTTAGTATTTAGCCTGTTTCCTAATTTTGGTCTTCAAGTCAACTCTTCACTCAAAACAAACAAACAAAAACAAGTACTATTTAGAAAAATGGCTGAATCCTGGTTTAGTGTCGACTGACAATGTGGGCCCAGTTGTTTTCTTCTGCAGAAATCATGGAAGCTTTTAAAAAAGGAATGGGTCATGAAAAGAAATGCATAATCCAGCTGGAGGAAATCTCTACTTGATAAAACTATAACAATTTGAGCTTTAAAAGTAATACCAAATATAATGAACTGGAAAACGCAATCAGTGAAAAGACACGATTGCCTAACAATACCCAGAGATGGGATAACCAGAAAAACTCACATGTCACCATTTGAGGCAACCACTAAGCAAACTTCTTACTCTGAAAACCAGTAACTAATTTAAAAGAATTAAATATTTATGCCCCCTCTCCAATGAAAGCTGTATTTCTACCAACCAAACAGTTCTAGTTGATGAGGGAAAGCTCTATTTTAGTATATTGCATGTTACCACTCCTAAAGAATTTATTGACTCAGACAAGGGCTATAATTTGTGTTAAAACTTGTCAGTGTGTGATTGACATAAAATCAGATATTTATTATTATTATTTTCTTTTTTTATATTTTATTTTAAAGATGTGAAGTACAATTCAGGATTAGTTATAAAAGTGGACATTGTGCAGGTAAAGTTTGGGCCTCCCTTTGGTCCTCACTTTGTCTAGTTTGAGATCAGGTACCCTTACTGATGTTGTGTCCCCACCCCCACCCTGGCAATATCCTGCTAGCGCCAATCCCTGGCTTAGAGTGAAGTCATATATTTAAATAGGCAAAAAAAAAAAAAAACCCAAATAAATTGCTTTAAATATGGAAGTGAAACACCATCACTGTCCAATAAGAAGATAAGAGAGTCTCCGTTTAAATTAAGTATAGAAAAAGATCTAGTACGCACAGTGGCAAACTCCAGGTGGTAGTAATAATGGGTTTTCATTTTTATTTTTGCTTATCTATATTTTAATAACCAATAAATATGCTGGTTTTGTAATAGTATTAACTTGAAAATGAGCTAAGCTTTAATTAATTTTTTTTAATTCAGATACATAAGTGGTCATTGTACAGGTGAAGTTTGGGCCTCCCATTGGTCCTCACTTCACTTGGTTTGGGATCACGTACCCTTACTAATGTTTTGTTTCTCCCTCTGCCCCCCACCCCAGCAGTGTCTCATTACTGCCAATCTCTTTCATGCAGTATTATGATAAATATTCAGGGTCCACTTATGAGTGAAAACATGTGGTACTCAGTTCTTTGTTTCTGTGACAGATCACTAAGTATGATAGACTCTAAATTCTCTTTCATGCAGTATTATGATAAATATTATCAAGTTGCTGAGAAGACCATAATTTTGCCATTCTTCATGGTTATGTAATATTCCATCATGTACATGTACCACATTTTTAAAATCCAGTCCACTTTTGATGGGCAGCATGGTTGGTTCCATGTTTTTGCTATTGTGAATAGTTAAGCATTAAATTTTAGATGTTAGAAGAAGAGCAAGAGGAAATCTAGAGCAACCGAGAGAAAAGACACAATTAAGTTCAGGCACTTGACTGTAATGCAATCCAAATCAATGTAACAGAAGTAGACTGCAATAACAATAAATACCCCAGAATATAAATAACAGAACTGGAATCTTAATTCTTGCTAAAGATAAATCTATTTTTAATAATCTTACCAAGGAAAAAATAAAAATGGAAACAATTAAAAGCTGATAAAAACCTATAAATAACTAAAGACACAACAGATTAAGAATAATAAAAATCTATAATAAGCAAATGCACATGATAAATTTAGAAAATACTTCAAAGAAAAAGCCATCAAGAAAAAATCCATTAAGAAGAAATGCTGCTCTGAAAAGATCAACCAAGCATGAAGACACTGAAATGGTACAGAGAGACCTCACCTCCTACTTTATGAGTCTCAGATGCATGCAGTTATTAACATTGACTTCTAGTTTGCTTAGCTTAGAATAATTATTAACAATCTTTTGCCCTGGAATAATTATTAACAATCCCCTCATTGTTTTCAAATATGTCCTGGTTACATAAATTATAGATGAGCTGTGTGATAATCTTAGATCTAGCAAACTTTGAAGGAACGATTAGTTCCTGTGTTACACAAGTTGTTCCAGAAAAAAGAGAAAATGTAAAAGCTGTCCAAATGATTTTAGGAGGTTAGTGTTATTTTTATTTCAAAATCCCAACTAAAATCGTAGATAATTGAATTCAATAGTGTGTTAAAAATACACTACCTGTATAATCAATTATGTCTGGAAAATGTGAGAATAATGTAACATGAAACTTAACAATGTAAATCTCTACCTTAATAGACAAAAAGAGAAGAATCATATGACTATCTTAGATGATCTAGAGAACGAATTTTATAAATTTCAAAGACCAAGTAGAGAAGAGTATCTTAGCTAATTGGAAAAGGACAAGAACCACCAAATATGCTAAAGATTAAAGGACAATATCCTGTGGCAAATGTTAGGTTTATTCAAGGAAGTTGAAGTACATCTCCTTTAAAATTGGAAAAGAAACAAGGACTCCCACTAATATTGCAAGTATTTATTACAACAGTGGAGAGCCTGGGCTGTGTTATTAGAAAAAAATAAATAATTGAAAGGACTGAAATAGAGGAGCTAGTCCCAGAGCTTTTGGAAACCGACAAGCAAGTTAAAAGATTTATGGAAATAAGTGGGCAAAGGATAATCAAGATAATTTTAAAGGATAAAATCATAAAATTTAAATTCCTGGATGTTAAGACTCACTGTAAAGCCATAAAAATCATGAAGATGTGCTACTGATGCAAAGATAAATAAACCAAGGCACAAAATAGAGAATCTAGAAACTGATTCAGTCACATAAGATTACATGGCAAAAGGGGCACAAAGGAGTAGTGGGGGAAGCATGATATTTTCAGTAAATGGTCTGCTATTAATTCACTTTTGCTTCACACCTAACATCAGTTTTATGTGAATTGTAGATCTTCATCGTAATGATAAAACAATAAAGTTTCTGGAACTAATGTAGGAGAATATGTTTATGATCTTAAAGATTTGTTAAACATGACATAGGATATACCAACTATAAATGAAGAGATTGATAAATTGGACTTCATTAAAATGAGAAACATCCATTGCACAAAAGATGCCACTGAGAAAGAGAAAGGGCAAAGTCATAAAATTGTGGAATCTCTTCAAAACATATAACTAACAGAGATCGTGTATCTTAACTAGATAAATAATTCTTACAAATCATTAAGAAAAACTCAGACACATGTTCCAAGAGCAAAAAAGTCCAAGTCTTGAATAGAACATCCAAATGACCAATAAACATATGAATATGTTCTTAATCTCACTTGTCATTAAGAGAACAGAAATTAAAACCACAATGAACTACCATTACGTATACACAGAATAGCTAAAAGTAATAAAGATAGGTAATGTCAAATATTGGTGAGGATGTATTAAAATGGTAAAAACACTTTGGGAAACTGTTTGGCAGTAGGTACAAAAGCTGAGCACCTGCATGTCTTATGGTATACTAATTTCTCCAATAGAGATGCCTATGTGCATAAAAAGACATGAACAAGAATGTTCATAGTAACATTTAATAATGTCCCCAAACTGGAAAGAACCCAATGCCCATAATCAGTGGTATGGATAAATTAATTATGGTAATGGAACACTATGCCTTAATAAAAATGAATGGACAACTGGAGCTTTACACAACAACGTAGATGAATCGCAAACATAATGAATCAAACTCTCTTGAGACTATAACTTTAATGGGAATTACAGACCATTCAGTCAGTGATGCTGGTCTCACATTTGCAACATCTATCCAAATTGTGTGGTAGTGTCCTTCCCAGCATGATGACAATTCAGTCTGCCATTAGGAAACTCCTTTGTGGCTTTGTGTCCTAGTCTATTTCAATGGCACACCATCTGGGGCGTGGGGGTAGTTCTCCATCACTTAGCCACACGATGGCAGAGCGAACCTAGGGAAATAAACAAATCCTTACTAACTGATCGTGTTTTCCATTGTACCCGAGAAGAGGCTAAGCTTAACTGTTAAACACTTAGCACTTCCAAACATTAACTCAAAGGGAGAAATAGTATGCTTGTTGAAGGGAGTTAACCCCAATTTTCGCAGAACCAATGGTAAGGTTCTGGGTCACTGGAAGACAGTGACTTGATTTAAAGTAGCCAAAGAATTCTTTTGGGTTTTTTTGAGTTGGAGTCTCACTGTGTCGCCCAGACTGGAGTGCAACAGCCGCTCCCGGCCACCGCAGCCTCGACCTGCTGGGCTCCGGCGATCCTTCTGCCTCAGCCATCCGAGTAGCTGGAACTACAGGCGCGCGCTACCGCGCCCGGCTAGTTTTTGATTTATTGTAGAGATGAGGTCTCGCCAAGTTGCCCAGGCGGGTCTCGAACCCGCGGGCTCAGGCAATCCACTCACCTCAGCCTCCCAAGGCGCGGGATTACAGGCTGAGCCACCGAGCCCGGCTCAAAGAATTCTTTAGAGTAAGGTTCATTTGTTCCATTTGTCCAGAAAGCTAGGGATGACAAGAAATGTGTTATTGGTATTTGTAGGTTTTTACAGAGCCCTTGATTTACACTTGATTTACCACACAAGAAAAGAGAAGAATCATATGACTATCTTAGATGATCTAGAGAACGAATTTTATAAATTTCAAAGACCAAGTAGAGAAGAGTATCTTAGCTGATTGGAAAAGGACAAGAACCACCAAATATGCTAAAGATTAAAGGACAATATCCTGTGGCAAATGTTAGGTTTATTCAAGGAAGTTGAAGTACATCTCCTTTAAAATTGGAAAAGAAACAAGGACTATCAGATTCTAGCTGTTCAGGAATTCCCAGGATTGAAATGATATAACTCAGTGAGGCTTTGATCACCATTTGAGCTCTGCTTCAGCCAAAGAAAACTTCCATCCAGACATCATACTAAATAGTATTTCTTACTTTCTGATGGCAGAAGCTCTATAATGTTCATTTGCCACCAGGTCCCAGGTAACATTAACTTCAGTGGAGTTCCGTGGCTTACCTGAGGTTTTTCCTATAAAGATTTTTCTTCCTGTCAGCACATATTTGTGTTCTTTATTGAATTATTTTACCTTACTACAGGAGTGGTAAGAGTCCAAGATTTTTTTTTTTTTAACCTAGCTGTTCCTGCTTTATTTTCTAAGAATCAGGTTAAGTTCAGTTTTTCCTGTGGTAACTCCCTTTCTTACACTCACAAGGCCAGGGCTTGTCCTCTTCTGCAGTTGACATGAAAATTTTGGGCCTGGAGGGAGATAGATTGATGGCATTTCTTTCTTATAACCACATACTGTGGGCCTCATCTTGTAAACGTAGACTCACTCCGAAGACTTGGCTGGGTGAGAGTTTGGTTGTAAGCATTATCAACAGGGAGAGCTTGAGAATCAGGTGAACAGTGGGAGGAGGCAGAATTTTCTCAATGAAGAGCTAAAGGAATTCTCTTTTCATAATCTCAGGGCATCATAACTATATAGCATAGGTGTTTCCAAATTAAAAGATCAATGTTATAAATTTTTTGAGGTCATAGATATATTGGTATTGAAAGTACCCTGGTAATTTTGTAACATTATATTTGATTTGCAATTGCATTTTCTTCTTAGTTTACTAGTTTTTCTCTTTTTGTGTGTGTGGATGTATTGATTAATTTACCAGTTTTTCTTAATTTTTTTATTATTATAAAGATGTGGGGTACAATTCAGGGTTAGGTATACAAATGTTGATTATGCAGTTACCCTTGTTGATGCGGTATGCCCCTCACTCCCCTGTTTTTTCCCTCAACTGCCAATTCCACCCCCCTCCCAGCACCTGACAGTTTCCCACTACTGCCAATCCCTTTCTTATAGTATTAAAATTGTTCAAGGTTCGTTTATGAGTGAGAACATATGGTACACTGTTCTTTGTTTCTGTGATAGATCACTGAGTATGATCCACTCCAAATCCATCCAAGTTGCTGAAAAGTCCATATGTTTGTCCTTCTTTATGGCTGCATAATATTCCATTGTGTATATGTACCACATTTTTAAATCCAGTCCAGCTTTGATGGCAGCACAGTTGGTTGCATATTTTTGCTATTGTGAATGGAGATGCAACAAACATACGTGAGCAGGCATCTTTTTTGTAGAATAATTTGAGTTCTTCTGGGTATATTCCCAATAGGGGAATTGCTGGGTCACATGGAAGGTCAATTTCTAGTTCTTTCAGAAATTGCCACACTGTCTTCCAAAGAGGTTGCACTATTTGCATTACCACCAGCAGTGTAGAAGCGTTCCTTTTTCTCCACATCCTTGCCAGCAACTGTTGTTTGTTTTATTAATGATGGCCATTCGTATAGGGGTTTGGTGGTATCTCAATGTGGTTTTGATTTGCATTTCTCTAATGATGAGTGGGACTGAGCACTTTTTCATGTGTCTGTTGGCTATCCATATACCTTCTTTTGAGAAGTGTGTATTCATGTCTTTTGCCCACTTTTTAAAGAGGCTGGTTTTTTTTTCCATTTCAGCTCTTTTGAGTTCCTTGTAGATCCTAGATGTTAGGCCTTTGTCAGATATACAGTTGGCAAATATTTTTTCCCATTCTGTGGGCTGTCTCCCTGCTCTCTTGATGGTTTCTTTGGCTTTGCCGAAGCTTGTCAGTTTGGTGAAGTACCACTTGTCTATCTTATTTCTTATTTCTTTTTTTTTTTTGAGTTGGAGTCTCACTCTGTCACCCAGACTGAAGTGCAGTGGCCACTTCTGGTCACTGCAGCCTTGCCTGCTGGGCTCCAGCAATCCTTTCGCCTCAGCCTTCCAAGTAACCGGAATTACAGGCATGCACTACCATGCCCAGTTGATTTTTTGATTTATTGCAGAGTTGAGGTCTCGCTGCCCAGGCGGGTCTCGAACCCGCGGGCCCAGGCAATCCACTCACCTCAGCCTCCCAAAGGCGTGGGATTACAGGGTGAGCCACCGAGCCCGGCTGTCTATCTTATTTCTTAAGGTATGGGCATTTAGGGTTGTGAATTGGTTGCCAGTTCCAATTTTCATAAGGGTTTCTTCTGTGTTTTCTAAGATTCTTATAGTTTGAGGTTTTACGTTTAGGTCTTTGATTCATTTAGAGTTAATTTTTGTGTGTGGTGTTAGGTAGGGGTCCTGTTTCAATCTTCTGCCTGTGATCAGCCAGTTTTCCCGGCACCATTTGCTGAATAGGTTCTCCTCTCCCCAGTGGTTGTTGTTGGAGGCTTTGATTGAGGAATTGAGGCTTTGCTTCCGGAATCTCTATCCTGTTCCATTGGTCTATGTGCCTGTTCTTGTGCCCATACCAGGCTGTTTTGGTTACTGTAGCCTTACAGTAAAGTTTGAAGTCTGGAAGTATGATACCTCCTGCTTTGTTTCTTTTGCTAAGAATTGTTTTGGTTATTCGTGGTCATTTATGTTTCCATATGAATTTCTGTATTGTGATTCCAGGTCTGAGAAGAATGATGTTGGTAACAATGGGTTCTGGATTGAATCTGTAGATTGCCTTTGGTAGGATGGACTCTTAACGATGTTGATTCTTCCTATCCATGAGAAGATATGCGGGCAGCCAACAGACACATGAAAAAGTGCTCAGCCTCACCCATCATCAGAGAAATGCAAATCAAAACCAAACTGAGATATCACCTAATCCCTGTAAGAATGGCCATCATTAATAAAACAACAACAGATGTTGGCAAGGATGTGGAGAAAAAGGAGTGCTTCTACACTGCTGGTGGGAATGCAAACTAGTACAACTTCTTTGGAAGACAGTGTGGCGATTTCTGAAAGAACTAGAAATTGACCTTCCATGTGACCCAGCAATTCCCCTATTGGGGATATACCTAGAGGAACTCAAATCATTCTACCAAAAAGATACCTGCCCACGTATGTTTGTTACAGCTCTGTTCACAACAGCAACACTGCTATTGTGGTCAACCCTGAAATCAAAGTAGAAATTAAAAGATTCCTGGAAACAAATGAAAATGAAGAAACATCTTACCAAAACCTCTGGGATGTCATGAAATAAGTTCTAAGAAGGGAAATTATATCTCTACGAGCACACATCAAGAAAACGGAAGGATCACAAGTGGAGAGCCTAGAAAACACCTAAGGGAACTGGAAAGAGAAGACTACCAAAACCCAAACTTTAGCAGAAGAATCCAAATCACCAAAATAAGAGCCCAAATATGGGACATAGAAGACAAAAATATCATAGAAAACATCAACAAAACAAAAAACTGGTTCTTTGAAAGAATTAACAAGATTGATGAACCCCTAGCCAGAATGACAAGAAAAAGAGAAAAAAAGCCCAAATAGATACATTCAGAAATAGAAAAGATCAAATCACAACTGAGTCCAAAGAAATGCAAAAGATTATCAGAGATTACTATGTACGCCTATATGAAAACAAACTTGATAACCTAAATGAAATGGAGGACTTTCTGACATCACACAAACTCCCCAGGTTGAAACAAGAAGACATTGAGACACTAAATAGACCATAACACCCAGGAAATTGACTCTGTCATATGAAAACTCCTACCCCAAAAAAAAAAAAAAAAAAAAAAAAGCCCTGGACCGGAAGTCTTTCCAGCAGAATTCTACAAAACATATGATGGAATTCTCCCCAAATCATTTTGCAAAGCTAGCATCACACTGATACCCAAACCGGTAAAGATCCAACAAAAAAAGAGAACTACAGGCTAATATCCCTTATGAACGTAGATGCAAAAACCTCAACAAGATCCTGCAAATCAGATCCCAAAACACATCTCAAAATCATCCACCATGACCAAGTAGACTTCATTCGCAGGATGCAGGACTGGTTCAACATTCGCAAGACCACAAATGTAATTAAATACATCAACAGATGTAAAAACAAGAAATACATGATTATCTCATTAGATACAGAAAAACCTTTGATAAAATCCAGCATCTCTTCTTGATAAAAAGCCTCAAACACCTAGGAATAGAAGGAACATGCCTCAAAACAGTAAGTGCCATTAACGATAAAACCATAGCTAACATATTGCTCAATGGACAGAAACTGGAAACATTTCCCCTGAAAACTGGAACAAGACAAGGCTGCCCATGCTCACCCCTCTTGTTCAACATTGTGTTGGAATTCCTAGCTCAATTAGATGAGAGAAGGAAATCAGGGGTATCCAAATAGGAAAAGAGGAAGTCAAGTTATCCCTCTTTGCTGATGATATGATCTGATACCTTGAAAGTCCAAGAGAATCTGTCAAAAATCTGCTTGAACTGAAAGGCCTTTGGCAAAGTCTCAGGGTACAAAATAAATGTGCAAAAGACAGTTGCATTCCTACACACCAACAGCAAGCAGTCAGAGACACAAATAAAAAGCACAATCTCATTCACAATAGCCACCAAAAAATGAAATACCACGGCATCTTCCTAACCAGAGAAGTGAAAGACCTTTACAATGAGAACTACAAAACACTGTACCTTGTCTTTACAGTAAATCAAAAAAATTAGCTGGCATGGTGGCATGCACCTGTAGTTCCAGCTACTTGGAAGGTTGAGCCTAAAGGATCACCTAAGCCCAGCAGGTTGAAGTTGCAGTGGCCATGAGCGTGCCACTGCACTCCAGCTGAGGTGGTAAGAGTAAGACTCCAATTAAAAAAATTTTTTTTTAAAAGAGTAAATAATAGCCATCCTCATGGGTATGAAGTGATATCACATTGTGGTTTTGATTTTCATTTCTCTCATAATTAGTGCTGGTGAATATCATTGGCAATTTTTACACCTTCTTTGGAGAAATGTTTATTCAAGTTCTTTGCCCACTCACCCTCAGTTTTATTGAGGTATAACTGACAAAAAAGTGATGTTTTGATATATGTCTACATCGTGAAATAATCACCACAATTAAGCCAATGAACATATCCACTCCTAACAGAGTTGTATATTTTTTGTGATGAGAATACTTGACATCTCCCTCTTAGCAATGTTCAAGTATGCAGTAAGGTATTGCTAACCATAGTCATATTGCTCTACATTAGATCTCCAGCACATATTCACCTTGTATATCTGAAACTTTGTTACCCTTTGGACAACATATCCTCATTCTCTCCTTCTTATAGTTCCTGGTAACCATCATTCTACTCTCTTTTTTTTTTTTTTTTTCATTAATCAGTATTTTTTATTATGGTTTTGTGGTGTATAGTTAAGGGTTAGGTGTACAATGACGTTTCATTCAGGCACCCTGTAGATAAGAAGTGTTTTCCCATCCCCCGACAGATATTTGCTACTGTTAATCCCATCCCCCTCCCCCCCATAGTTTCCCAGTACCATCAGTCATTTTCTTATAGTATTGCATTGGATGTTCAAGGTCCATTATATGAGTGAGAACATGTGATATTTGGATTTTTGTTTTTGTGAGAGGTCACTCAGTATTATAGACTCTAGTTCCATCCAGGTTGCAGCGAAATTCATGATTTTGTTCTTTTTTATGGCTGCGTAGTATTCCATCATGTATATGTACCACATTTTTTAATCCAGTCCTCTTTTGATGGGCAGCATGGTTGTTTCCAGGTTCTTGCTATTGTGAACAATGCTGCAATAAACATACGTGTGCAGGTATCTTTTTTATAGAGTGATTTGTGTTCTTCAGGGTATATTCCCAGTAGGGGGATTGCAGGGTCATATGGAAGGTCAATTTTTAGAGCTTTTAGGAATCGCCACACTGCTTTGCACAGAGGTTGCACTAGTTTACACTCCCACCAACAGTGTAGAAGTGTTCCCTTTTCACCACACCCTCTCCAGCAGCTGTTATTTTTTGAGTTGTTGATAATTGCCATTCTGACTGGAGTTAGGTGGTATCTCAGTGTGGTTTTGATTTGCATCTCCCTGATGATTAGTGAGGTTGAGCATTTCTTCATGTGTTTGTTGGCTGCTCGAATGTCTTCTTTTGTGAAGTGTCTGTTCATGTCTTTTGCCCATTTTATAATGGGGTTGTTTGTTTTCTTCTTTTCAGTACGTTTGAGT
>NW_007247302.1:415484-415820 GCF_000164805.1 Carlito syrichta | reverse complement strand
AGGGGGAGGGGAGGAGGAGGGGCGGGGAGGGGCTTCCTGGGTTCCTAACAGCCCCCACCCCCGCGAGAAGTGGGCGCCTGGCTGGTCCCGAAGCGGTCCCCGCCCCCACCGAAGCCGCAGAGCGGAGGAGCCTCGCGCCAGGCCGGGCTGGCCATGCCTTGTGGGCTGCTGAGTTTATTTATTATAGGAAGTCATTCCCTCACTGGGTATTTATGTTATCCGGCCAGGGACTCGCCCGGCCAGCGCCCTCGCTGGCTGCAGCCCCGTGGGAAGATGCGGAGTTGGGGGGCGGGGTGACCGTGGGGCGGTGGCGCGGGAGGACGCGGTGGCTGCGCC
>NW_007247302.1:395107-415034 GCF_000164805.1 Carlito syrichta | reverse complement strand
GCCCTAAGTTGGTTCGGGGGAGCAGCTGGAGTCTGCAGACCTCACCGGAAGCCCCAGCGGGGGCTTCTGGGGCCCGGGCGAGAGGACAGCCGGGGAGGAGGCGCGCTGGGGGGTGTCTCGAGCTCTCTCCAGGAAGCGCCCGGGAAGGAGGGGGGACGGCCAGGCACCCCCTTCCTCTCCGCACAGGCCTTCTGCGAAGCCTCGCAGGAGCAGACGCTTCCTCCGAGGGTTTTGGCCTTTAATTAAAACAAGGCGTGCCATTTTTCATCCGCCAGAAACTTGAGCGAGCTCACCCATCCACGCAGTCGTCCCTGTTCAGCAGACGTGGAGGCTGAGACCCCGGCTGGCCCAGGATCCCCGAATGAGCCGTCGGTTCGTGCACCCGTCCCCCGGTCTCTGTCCCTGGGGATTGTGGGAGGGAGTTGGGGGAAGAAGAAGGTGGGAAGGAAGGTGGAAGCCGGCGCCCTCAGAACTGCTCCCTCCAATTTTGGTATTTAGTGAAAATCGCATTCTGAGTTAAAAAAAAAAATTGCTTTTTAGAAAAGACTGACATTTTCACGATAATAGCTTGTTTTGTTTTTTTTTTTAATTGGTTTAGTGAGTTTATTTCCAAACCTTTCAGTTAAAGAAGATTCAGTGGGCATCACTTGGCTTTTCTAGAATTTTCCTTGCAGAAGTCCTTCCTGGGCATCATTTTCCCCATCCTTTCCTTATTTGTTTCTCTCCCTCAGAAACTACTGGAAATGTTTCGTGAAAGAGGAAGAGCCAGAGCCAGCCAGGAGCTGGGTGTGAGTTATTGGAGAAAGTGCCCCCTAATTGATCTTTTATGTGCTATTTTAATTCAGCCATGTTCAGACCCATTATTTTAGCTATAACCACTTCAGTTTGCTTTCTTCTCCCCCCCTTCCTTTTTTTAAATAAAAATATCTGCAGAAGTGCTTCGCTCTGTCCAGCTGAGATGGAAACCAACAAATAGACATTATTATAGAAAAATGAGGGTTCTGAGGACTCAGCAATTGGAAGATAACTCTGTAACTAATAAATGAAAAGGGTCTTTTGATGGCTCCAGCTGAAAAGATATTTTATTTTATTTTTTTTTTTCCTGTGTGTGGGATTTGAGATGTGTGATTCTAAGGAGAGCCGGGTCTCCCGCTGCTCAGCCCTGGCTGGCAACCGGCCCCCCTCTGGCAAATGTTATGGAGAATTGGGAGGAATTTTATGGCTGTCTTTCCCTCAGCTCTTTTTTCTTTTGTCTTCTTTGAAGAATGACTTTAGACATTTTATTTACATATTTAACCATGGATGAAAGAGGAAAAAAAAAGCATGGGAGCCGTCGTGGGAATAGTGATATGTTTAAATTAATGGAAATCTTATTAGGCCTCTAAAATTTTGAGCAAAGGTTTTTAATGAAACTTTATAATTAAACATGATTTCACATAACGGGCAGAGACACGGAATATTTTTTACTCCAGCTACCTACAAAATGCCTATATCTTTCTATCGGAGAGCTATCCCTAAACAGTGTCTCCTTTCAAGGTCTTGCAAATGTTCACCAGGGAACGAGCGTCTAAGGTTTTTGAAAGGGACTATTTCAGCCGTCAGGCAGTGTTTTTGAAGAAGAGCTAAATATTTTTGGAGGTAGAAAGGAAGTGAGAGGAGGCCCAGCTTCATTTAAGCTCCCAAAGTCAAAAGTATAAAGTACTTTGACACGGATATTGCTAAAAATCAAAGTTGTATCTTTTCTTATTATGTAATAGTCAATGGAAATTATAAGAAGCACTGCGCGAGGTTTTCTGAAATGGGATTAGAGGAAGCCCAAATAATCTCTTTAAGATAAAGAAAAAAGTACTGAGACTTTCAGCACTGAAAAGAAATTAAACCGTAAGCTTAGCATGTTACAAGCTAATTGCAAGAGTAAACTTGTGGAATATAAGCACAGCTTATACAAAGAAATAGAACGGTGTCAGTGAGTTTCAGCTGGAAGGCGGTTCAGGCTTTCCTAATGCCTTTCCGCAGCTCTGACTTGAGTGATTTCCCTTGGCAAACTCAGTGTGATGATCCGGTTAAATGACTCTTCTGTTTCTTCTCCCAACCACCCCCCCCCCCCCACCCCTCATCATCCTCATCGGGATTTGTATTTAGGGACTTTTGCAATTCTGCCCTCAAGAGTGAAAACGGATCTATTTACTAATAATTGCTTGGCATGCGGAGGACTGTGATGTGAGCAGGCGTTATTTTCTCTGACCTCGTCTCGTGTTAAGTTCCTGCAGAAACTTACCAGATATAAAACATACTTGGAAAAATTCCGTCTTCTAACCCAGGCAGCAGCGTGCGTCCCGGCACCCCCCCACGTTTTTTCCCAGTGGAGAACACTTTTCGTCTTCCGAAGTGATGCTTAGTAAAGAAAACACAGTTTGCATCCCCAGAAGGCCATGCGAGGGGCAGAAGATTCAACAGGCGCTCAAGTTTTAATTCCCCCTAGAAACGCTGGCTGCAGGATGGCATCGGGGGTGAGGAAGGAGCCCAGAACACCCACATCCCGACACGGAGGAATGGGGTGCCCGAGGTGGCTCCCACACAATCCAGGCAACTGTGTTAAGGCCCCTTTCCTTGCAATGGGTTTGAAATATGACCAAAGGTTCCACGGGTGCATGAGTGTGAATTGCAAATCAGAGCATTGCTTTAATCCTCTTTCAAGGCTGGCTTTGGAGCCTGGCGTGCACGGGCTCCCCACTGCTTCTGGCTCAGGAGGGACCATTCAAGGGGCAGCTTCCCTCCTCTATTCCCACACTCCAAAAAACAACACCGCAGACAGACACCCTCCAACTAAATTAGATTAAACTCCTTCTCTTCCACGTCGTATTAGCCTTTTTGCTGCCCAAGCCTCCTTCTCCGGCTCCTCCTCATTTAAAGACACAGATTTCTTTTTCATCTCAATAACAACTGCAGCCACAGCCGGAAACGTAATAATAACATTTTTTAAGGAAAACAGGGACAAAGCCAGACTTATGCTCTAAGTGTTTTCAGATTGCAAGGCCATTATCTGTCTACAGGACAGGGAGGCTTGGCGGAGCTGGCCCCTATTAAAAGCACTTTAGCCTGTAATTCTGTGCTGGGTTGTTTTTTGTTTTGTTTCGTTTCTGAAGAATTATATGTAAAAAAAAAGAAAATCACAGAAATCCAGAAAAATGAAACAAAAGAGTATTTGCATGTGTGTTTTATTTTGGTTTGTGTTTACCTTCCAAACAGCTAAAGTGGACAGGTTATTGGAAATGCACACGCAGGAGGATCGTTTGAAGCCAGGAGTTCTGGACCAGGCTGAGCAACATAGCAAGACCGCCATCTACACACACACACACACACACACACACACACACTAGCAGAGTATGGTGGTGCATGCCTATTGTCCCAGCTACTGGGAAGGCTGAGGCAGGAGGATCGCTTGAGCAGAAGAATTTGAGTCTACTGTGAGTTCTGATTGTGCCATTGCACTCCAGTCTGGACTGCAGAGTGGGACCCTGTCTCAACAAAAAAAGCAAAAATAAGAAAATGACTTTGTTCTGTGCTATAATTGCTTTGCTCCTGTCACCCTTGACCAACTGCCCCGGGACTGTTCACCTTCCCATCTGCTTTCTTTCGCATTTCCTCCTACACGTGGGACCCCTTTTCGGCCTGTCCTCAGGAGCCCGGCCACCATCTGGGCGCTGAGCCGGTCAGCTTACCACAGACCTGAGGTCCCTGTACAAGTGACGGGAGAGGCAGGATTCAGCAGGGAAATGGACCTTCAGAGAGCAGCAGGGGCATCCGGGAACCTGACCCTGTCTTAAACAGAAGTGAGGAGGAGCCGCATTCCTGCTGTTGGCCCTGGGTGGACTCGGGGAGGACCCAGTCCCTTATGCCTGCCTCTGAATTCCCATCTTGCACATTCTCACTATGTGACCTCGGATGAGCTACTTCTGGTCTTGGAGCCTCCGTTTTCTCATCTGCGGGATGGGACCATATGTGGGGTTCCCATCTCCCTGGGCCGATGAGGATGTGCGTTGATGTGAAATACGTGCTCAGTTGACAGTTGCTGCTGTTGAAATACAACATCAGTGGGAGGTGAGACCCCTGTTACGAGGGCGTTGGAATGTGACCTTTTGGGCAGGGGGACTGGGCAGGGGCTCAGAGACAGGGCAGAGTTAAGGGCATGACGGCACAAGCCAACAGTTGCACACGTGAACGATAGATGAGCAACCAGGAGCCAGAGCCGGTTGGGCATGACTCGTGCTGTCCGAAGCCTTGGATGGGCGACAGCTCTGGCCTCATGGACCCCAGGAAGCTGGTCAGGAGAAGATTCTCGTTTCAGAGATGAGGCCCTGGGGGCTTGGGAGTCTGAGTCATTGAAGCAGGGTCTGCACTGGCTCTTAGGCTCGGAGCTCCTTTCCCTGTGCCGCCTGCCTCTCTGCGACAGATGCGCTCGGTGGCCATGTGCAGGGGAGCCTGGACTTCCAGGATGGTCCTGGCAGCCAGTGGAATGACCAGCAGGGACATCTGGGAGCCTGGCCGTGTCTTAAACAGAAGCGAGGAAGAGCCGCATTCCTGCTGTTGGCCCTGGGTGGGCTTGGAACCTGAAGCCACTCACCTAACACGTGGGCAACGCCACACCTCAGTGGTAGCTGGTGAGGACCCGGCCCCTCGCGCCTGCCTCTGAATCCCACCTTGCACCACGTGGTCGTGGTATATGGCCTCTTCACATGCTTCCTGGCCTGGGAAGTGTCTGCCACTGCCTGGTCATCTTGACACCCTGCTTTCTCACCTTTAAAGAGATCCTTTAGAGACACAAATGGTGAGGAACAACATGGAAGGTTCTGGTGTACACAGCTGACCTCTGTCCTCAGCTGTGTGATCCCAGGCATGTCACCCAACCTCTCTGAGCTCCTTTCTGTTCCTTCTGCTGTCAAATGAAGACACCAATGCCCACTTTATAAGGTTTGGAATAGGGATTAAGCACGAGAACCGCATCTGGCACAGCTCCCAGGTCTGTGAACTTTCTGGCCTGTTGACTTTCCTTTGTTGAAGTTTCTGTTTGTCTTCACCAACTAGAGACGAGATTGTCTTCTAAATTCACTCACGAGTCTCTCCCCTTTCTGTGGAGCTACTAGATTCCTGGCCTCCCTTCCATGAATTTAACCACATGAGCAGCTGGCAGCCTCTCCCATGCAAGCTGGAGGCGAGGCAGGCAGATCCCCAGGGCCCCCGTGCTGGACTCGCAGCCCTCCAGGGCACTTTCTACATAGATCAGGGACGTGGTCCTACTTCTTGCAGTCTCTGAGGCAGGCCCGGCCCCCGCCTCTGCTGGATGGCAAGAAAACCGCTCATGCACATGGCTGTCTCCTCTGCCCTGGCCATCCCAGATGGCGCCTGGAACGCGGAAGCACGGCTTTCTCAAAGGCCCCAGACAGGGCAGGGAAGCTGGACACCTCGCTTCATAAGGTAAGGCTTTGTCTGCTCTTATGCTGAGAAAGTCACCTTAGGAATAGAGGTGTGCCCCAGACAGGTCTCTGACCGTCTGTTGGTATCTCTCCCCGTCTTTCTCTCTGTGTCTCTTTCTGTTTCTTTCTCATTCTCTTTCTCTCTGTCTCCCTCTCTGTGTCTCTCTGTCCCTGTCTCCCCCATGTCTCTGCCTCTTTATGCATCTCTTTCTGTCCCTGTCTCTCCTGTGAGTCTCTCTCTGTTTCTCTCTCTCTGTCTCTGTCTCTGGGCCCATGTCTCTGTCTCTGAGCTCCTCTGTCTCTGTCTCTGAGCCTCTATCTGTGTGCATGTGTGTCTTTGTCTCTCTCTCTGTCCCTGTCTCCTCCGTGACTCTGTCTCTGTGTGTGTTTCTCTCTGTCTCTGTCTCCCCCGTGTCTCTGTCTCTGTATGTGTATATACATGCATTCTGTATCATTTACTCTCTGGTTGGAGCTGCCTTGACAGCTTGCACACACGCTCAGCCATCCAGCCTTGGGGCTCCCGCCCTGTCCCCCCTTGACGGGTGCCTGCGCTTGCTGGAGTCCCTGGGCCGCCCGCCAGGCCACCCGTCCACTGACCCTCAAGTTGCTCTTCCCTGTGTCACTTTGCTTGTTGTGCTGGTTCTGTTCTTGGTTGATCATGCTTATGTGTATGTATTTCCTGTCCCTCCGCCACTGGGAAGTCAGTCGTCCGAGCACTGTGTCCCCCCTTGCTGGGTGGGCTCGCTCTGCAGGGAGCCAGCGGAGGTCTCCACCCTCCAGGGGTTGACATTCTAGTGGGGGGAGACATGACATGATGGAAATGGTTACTGCAGGGCGTGTGAGAAGCCAGTGGCTTGCCGGGCAGGCTGAGGGGCTCAGAGGGGCCTCGGGGCTGGGGGAGGAGGAGCTGCAACTCGGCCCCAAGAGAGCTAAGGCGTGCAGGAGGGGACAGGGGAGCTTGAGGCTTCCGGGAAACCGCCCACCAGGCAGAGGTGTCCACCAAGGCCCTGGGGTGCTTGAGGAAGAATGAGCGTCAGTGGCTCTAATGGAGTGGGTGGAGGTGAGTGCAGGACAGTGGGTGGGAGAAGAGGGCACAGGCTGTGGGAGGGAATCACAACCTTGCAGCCCTTTGGAGTTTACTCTGAGTGAAACGGGGAGCCATTGAGGGCTCTGGAGAGAGGACGGCGGCAATCCGGCTGCAGTCCTCCCAGGATGCCCATCGAGTGTTTTCCGGCATGGCAACAGGGGGAGGACTCTGCGTAGAGCCAGTCCGAGAGGCCCCAGAGGCAGAAGAGGCCATGACTGGGAGGGGGTGGGTTCTGCTTAGAAACCAACAAGCCCTGACTAGAGCCTGTGTCTGCTGGTTTCGAAGGCAAGCTTAGTCCTCTCCGTCATCCTCCTGTTTCCCTTAAGAGATTAAAAAAGATAAAACTCCACCCCCGCCAACCCAGAGCAGGCTATGCAGCTCTGCCTTCCTCGTCCGCGCGTTTATGTGGCTTTTCCTTTAAGCCTCTGAATGAACGTCTGTGCAGGAGACCTCGGCTGGGCCCGGGCACCCAGGCGTGGGCTGATGAAGCTTTTCCCCGGAATTAGGGATTAGGGGGTGGAGACAGAGACAGAGACTGACCTTAATAACAGCTGCCAGTTCTTGCCTCCACACTGCAGGGAGCCGCTGGGAGCCTCTGGTGGGCTGTGTGGCCTCTGAGCAGAAGATGCATTCACACCCTGCCCCTCGGTCCCTGGGAACGTCATGTCTTCTCAGGTAGAGTCAAGTTAAGGACTTCCAGCTTGCCGAGCTCTGTAGCTCACGCCTGTAATCCCAGCACTTTGGGGGACCGAGGTGAGAGGATTACATGAACCCATGGCTTCGAGACCAGCCTGGGCACCTTGGTGAGACCTCATCTCTACAATAAATTTAAAAGAAAATGGTGGTGCATGCCTGTAATTCCAGCACTTGGGAAGGCCGAGATGGAAAGATCACCTGAGCCCAGCAGGTCGCAGCTGTGGTGGCCATGAGCATGCCCCTGCACTCCACCCTGGATGACAGAGTAAGACTCCATCTTAAAAAAAAAAAGACTTTGAGATGACGTTACCCTGAACTATCTGGGCAGGCCTGAAATCCAGTGACATGTTGTAACAAGAGAAAGACAGAGGGTACTGGCCGCACGAGGTCAAGTGTGGGATCGGCAGGGGCTGGACACTGCCTGGTGGGATACATGCAACACACTGCCGTCAGGGCGAAAGGGCCCCTTCAAGCCCCAGCGACACCCGTGTGCAACCTGCATAGTCATTTCTCACCCACACCCCAAACCCTAAGATCAAAATTTAAAATTACAATGAGAAATGAGACTAAAAAAGTTATTTAAAAGTCATGCTGATAGCCGGGCTCGGTGGCTCAGCCTGTAATCCCGCGCCTTTGGAGGCTGAGGTGAGTGGATTGCCTGAACCCGCGGGTTCGAGACCCGCCTGGACAACTTGGCGAGACCTCATCTCCACAATCAATCAAAAAATCAGCCGGGCGTGGTAGCGCGCACCTGTAACTCCGGCTACTCGGAAGGCTGAGGCGGAAGGATCACCGGAACCCAGCAGGTCGAGGCTGCGGTGGCCGGGAGCGGCCACTGCACTCCAGCCTGGGCGACGGAGTGAGACTCCAGCTCAAAAAAAAAAAACACAAAGAAACAACAACAACAACAAAAAAGTCATGCTGATGAGTGAGAAGTTTATGCTGAAATCAGTAAAAGATTTTGAACTTAAAAAAGAGAGAAAGAGGGAGACTCGAGAAGACCACAGAAAGACTGGATGACACAGCCAGAAGTAGGGAGGACCCTTGCCAAGAGCCTCTGGAGGGAGCACCGCCCTGCTGACTCTTCGAGTTAGACTTCCGACCTCCAACCTGAGGGAGAGTGCATTTGTGTGGTTTAAGGCACCCCCGGTGTATGGCCCCAGGAAGCCCACCCAGGACCAGGCCCATTGCTAAGGGCCCTCCAGGTGCGGGGGTCTCTCATGCTCCTTGCTACCCCAGGCTTGTACCGTGTTCGTCCCCCTTTACAGATGAGGAAACCAAGGCTCTGGGACACACAGCCAGTCAACGGCAGAGCCTGCTTCCAAAACAGTTCCCAGGATGTCAGAGAACCCACCGTCCCTGAGTGAAACCCACCTGAGGCCTGTGCTGAGGCCATTCGTTCACCTCTCCAGGGGTCCAGGAGGGGCCTCTGGCCCAGGAGAGGCCGGTGAAATGGCCTGTGTTGTCCTCCACGCTGAGGAAGCAACCGAGGCACCCAGCCTTGGCCCGAGACCGACAGCACAGTGGGATCTGCCGGCCAGCCCCCTTGCAATTGTTCGTGTGACACAAGCCTCTTCGGATCCTGGGGTTGAGTGTGTTCATCTGCAGGCATCCCAGCTGCATCCAAGATTCCCACTCCTTCCCTATGCAGGACACTGGGCACAGGTATGCCTCAGCCCCTCTGTCCATCTGCTTCCCCCCGTGAGGGCAGGCTTCGCAGAGGTAGGAACCAACCACAGTCCTCCCAGAGACCCAGGACCGAGGATGGCGTTCCATTCTTATTTCTGCAGTTAAGCCCATCTGTTGCCCATTGTACACTGACACTGTGCACGAAAGGACCTGCCTCTCTGTAGCTGGGAGGTGCAGGACTAGCTCCTGGCCTGTGTGTGCACGGAGGAGAGACCTGGAAGTTGTATTGACCCCTTGATTCCAGCCCAGAGAGGGGCCTCCTCTGGATCCCCTCAGTTACAGGTGAGGGTTGGTGCCCAGACTGACAGGTGCCTTCTGTGGCAAGACCTCTGTCTCCAGGGCACAGGGCTGGAGAGGGGCGGCCCCGCCAGCAGGAGCAAAGAGGCTCGGCATTGGTGTCCGGTCCGGATGCTGACTCTTGTTCACGTATTCCTGCTGCGGGCCTGACGCAACGCAAAGCTCTTCAGGGACTCTCTTTTTACTATTTTTGTCCTCTCTACAATCCTATATGGTTGAGACAGTTACTACATTCATTCTTCACATAAGAAACTAAAACTCACGACTGTAATCCCAGTCCTTTGCTGAGCCCAGGAGTACAAGGCCATCCTAGGCGAGAGAGTGATACCTCGCCACTATATAAATAAATAAATAAATAAACCAAGTGTGGTGGCACATGCTTGTAGTCCCAGCTACTCGGGAGGCGGAGACGGAGGCATCATCTAAGCCCAGGAGGTCAAGGTGTGATGAGACGGGCCCACACGCCATTGCACTCCAGCCTGGGCAGCAGAATGAGACCCTGACTCAAAAAAATAGGAAGGGAGGGAGGGAAGAAAAAAAGTTTAAAAGAGTCGATGGTGGTGGGGACAGGGGAGTCAGTGGCTCAGGGCAGCTACCCAGGAGGCTGAAATGGGAGGATTGCTTGAAGCCGGGAGTTCCGGACCAGCCTGGCCAGCATAGCGAGGCTCCTTGTCCACAAAAAAAAGTTTACAAATAGGCATCGTGGCACACAATTGTAGCCCCAACTCCTCAGGAGGCTGAGATGGGAGGACTGCCTGAACCCGGGAGGTCAAGGGTGTGGTGAGCCGTGACTGCGCCACTGCAATCCAGCTTGGGCGACAGAGCGAGAACCTGTCTCTGACAACTTAAAATAAATAAAAATGGAGTCAGCCCCTCGACCCCACTCAGCCGGAAAGCACCAGCCAAACTCTGGACACTCCCTCTGTGTCCAGACACGGAAGCCGAAGAGGCTGAACGTCCGAAGAGGATGGAGACGTGAGGCGGGGCAGGCCTTGCAGATTCTGCAGGGTCGGGGAGCCGGCGGGCTCAGTCTAGGGGATTCACATCCCGTGAAACTCACGGTGGAAAGCAGGGAAAGGGGAGGGCCAAGGGGCTGCACATTCCACCAGGAAGGGAGTGTGAGGCAAGTCTCTGCCAGGCCACTTCCAGCAAGTTGGGCCGTCGCCCACCACAGAAGGTGGGGACTGCACGTGGTAGAGGGACAAGAGGGCAGTGGCAGGCAGCATTGTCAATTCGGATGACCGACAGTCCCCGTTATACAATCAAACGTGCGTCCAGGAGCTGCGGAGAGGGTCTTTGTGGATGCAGTTAGCATCTCGACCGGGTGACCCCAGGGACAGGAGACAGTCCTCCATCACCAGGGGACCCCAGGGAGAGGAGGTGACCCTCCATCACCAGAGGCCCCCAGGGAGAGGTCATGGCCCACCATCCTGCGGACAGGCCTGCTCCAACGAGGTGAAAGCCGCCGGGCAGATCTCAGGTTCTGGAGGAGTGCTTCTGCCTGCAGACTGCAGCATTCCACGCCCCACTCTCCACCCCTCCCCTGCATGTGCAGCCTGCTCTTCAGACTCCAAGCTCTGCTGTCCCACCCATATCACACAAACTGATTCCTTGCAAAGCACCTTTCGGTGCTGGGATCCTGCTGCTGTTTCTGTTGCTCTGGCTGCCCCAACTGACACAGCGTCCAGAGACTTTGGGCTGAGTGGCCGCACGGTCTATGGGTGGATCGTAGGGACCGCTGCAGTGTGCAAATGTGACCGCCACAAAGGTACCCAGCTACATCGCCGTCTCCTAAACCTCAAATCTGGGTGTGGTCTGTGTCCGTTCCAAGAAGGACCCTTCCTCTAAGGTGAGAAGACCTCCAGTTCCCATTCCACCGGGGCAATTCCCCTCACAGCCTCCACTGGAAAAGAAACGTTTTCCTAAGTCACACAGATGATGCTGGCGGCTGCCATGTGGACAGCCCTGGCTGTGACGTTAGGTCTTTCTGGCGCCTATTTTGTAAGGGATTGTCAAGAGATGGTTCAGGAAAAAAGTTCATTGCAGAATCCACCCCGGGCACACGTGTTAATGTTGTTGCATTTGTTGTTGACTCCATGTGGGCCTTGTTGGTAAGTGACAAAAACACAACTCACATTGGCTTAAGCCAAGACAGCCTCCATTATCCGGGAGCATGAAGGGTGATGTTCCAGGCCATGGTCTGGGACGCTTTGGGCTGCCATGTGTGGAGAGGACACAGGGTTGACCTTCACCTGTGCCACATGTTGTGAAAAAAGGACTCTGTCCCAGGAAGAAAACCAGGAATTCTATGGAAGATGTCATCACCACCACCTCCATTGCAGTAATAAACTCGAAACGTGTTTCAATGTGAATGCACGATGTTGAGGGGTGCACACTGAACTCCCCAGGTGGTGCCTGGGAGTCGAAACCAAAGCCATAAGGGGCCCTACTATTGCATGGGGGACGTCTCTAAGCCAAGACTCTTCTGGATACATAGACCCCAAACCAAACCGGACTGTACTACGAGAGAAAGAGAGAGAGAACTTCACTGGAAAGTTCGGGTCCAGCGGCGCCTTCGAGGCCCAGTCATTTTCCAGCATGCGACTCTGCCTCTTGTGGCCTTGGTGTCCTCTGCAGAGTGGCTGGCAAGGACCAAGGTGGTGCCTTCTTGGACTCGCTGGGGCTCTGGCCGAGCTCTGTACCAGTTGCTGTTTCCAGGGGGACACTCTCCCGACGAGTCACAGAGAAACCAGCCCAATCTGAGCCAAGTGTCCCGAGACCCTTGCACAGGTGGGCACGGCTACCCAGGAGGAGGGTGGCCACCATGCTAGGCCCCACAAAGCAGCCCGGCCCCTCGTGCGGGTGAATCCACTTCTGTCATCAGCCGGCCTGGGGATTTAAGCAGAGCGGGATCTAGGGCTCACATGCTGGTCCACGCCTGCCCTGGGCCCTCCCTCTCCACGCTCTGGGTAAAGTAGCTGGTTTGGGGCCGGGAGGGATAGAGCTGGTGCCTCCTCTCTTTTTTTGCCTAGGAAAAGTTTCTCTATCATTTCATGGGTTTTTTGCCTCAGCTTCCTGAGTGATTGGGACTGCAGTTGCGAGCCAGAATGCCTGCCTGACTAATTAACAGATATTTTTGTTTTGTAGAAACAGGGTCTTGCTATATTGCCCAGGCTGGTCTCATACCCCTGGGCTCAAGAGCTCCTCTGGCCTCAGCCTCCCACAGTGCTGGGATTACGGGAGTGAGCCATTGTGCCTGGTCAATAACAAGCTTTTTATTAATTTTTGTCCATAAGAACCACGACAGACTTCCCATTGGCCAGAACTCTACGGTGTGTCTGCACTCTGCCCATTGTGACTGGCACGGACCAGCTAGGACCGGCTAGGATGTGCCCTCAGAGCCCCGCAGAGCAGGACCTGGATCCAAGCAGAGCTGGGCCTCAGCCGGCAGGAAAGGAGGAGTCCAGGGGCTGGATAGACATCTGTAGGGTCTCATCTGTTGATGACTCGGAGGACACGCTCTGCCAGGGCCTGGTCGAGGCAGTTAACTGAGGACAGCGGTGCTTTGATCTTGGGGCTCTTGTCCCCAGCCAGCGCCCCAAGCCACCATCTTTTGGCCGCCGTGAGTATTTGTAAGCTGCTTGCTGGGGGTCAGCTCAGCTCCGGATGGGCTTGGTTGACACAGATTGGGGTTCCCACGCTGCTGTCTACTCTTCACTGCTGCTCTGCCCCAGGCTCCGAGGAGTCCGCTGGAATTGGAACTGGTATCCGGGCACGGGGGAATCAGCCGCCAGCGTCCCGCGGAGGAAGCACCTGTCTTGCCACATTTTGGCAGCTTGACTCTATCTCCACAGAGCCCAGGAGCAGCCTCATAACCAACGTAGCAGCAGGTCCTCCGATGGCCTCTGGTCTCATGGAGGAAGACAGCATCCTTGCAAAATGCTTTTGATACGGTTGATTAAGCAACGAAGCCACAGTCTTCGAACCACGGACGTTAAGTGCTTGGTGCAGCGTGTGGGAAAAAAGCACAAGCCATCGTTTGTGGAGAGGACATTTCGCATCCTAGACCTCAGGCTTGAAAGGATGTCTGGAATTTCCTCTGCTCCCTCATCCGGCTTCCCTCAGCACTGGATCTACACCATCCCAAGTGAATAGTTAGCCGAAAACAAACATGCTTCCAGAAAAGAACAGATTGCAAATGACAGAGCTCTATGTTCATCAGCAGGAAGTGCTGCTTGATGTCTCACTGGACTCCTCACTGCTGTTCTTTAAGCTTGCTTTTCAATTTGGAGGTAGAACAGAACCGCAGTTCTGATGAGTTTTGTGCGCGTGTATTGAATGCCTGCTGCATATCAAGCATGGGGCCTGTACACAGAAGGGCCAGAAGAGACCACTTTGCCCAGCCCAGTCGCTTATGGTTGGGGAGAGACACAAAATCAGTGCGCACCAGGGGGCTGCCTTTTATGTAAATGCAAATTATGGGAATTTGAACTAGAGTGATATGTACAAAGAACGTGCCCAGACTTCCACCATGACAAATGGAAAAAATGCCACACACATCCCAATTTTTTTAAAAAATCAGATTATTTTAAACCGGGCTGACCAAATGAATAATAAACTTCATTTACCCAGCCGCTGCAGGGCGGTGCCATTTGAGCAGATACTGAAAAATCCCTCCCCGAAGTGGACTTTGCAAAAACTCACCTTGAACGCGCTGCTAGTTTGAAATAGACACGGTCTTGGTGACCAAGTCCTTTACATACAGGGGCCCGGCCCGGTCTTTTGGTGTAATATTTAAGCACCGTGCTGGACGTTGGTTAGTCTTTTATTCATATGGAAGCTATTTCATTAGACAAGGCAGTACTCAGAGCCTCTGCCCTGTGATCTGACCGAGGCCTGTTTTGTAAATAATCTTATAGGCGCACAGCCACACCCACTCATTCACAGTTTATAGACGGCTACTCCTTTCTCTCCTCTCTCTTTCTCTCCGCCCCCCCATCCCTTTTTAGACAGGGTCTCACTTTGTCACTCAGGCTGGAGTACAGTGGCGCAATCCTGGCTCACTGCAGCCCCCAACTCCTGGGCTCAAGTGATTCTCCCACCTCAGCCTTCTAATAGCTGAGACTACAGGCATAAGCTACTACACTCAGCTAATTTTTGTGGGTTTTGTAGAGGTGGAGTTTCCCTATGTTGCCCAGGCTAATCTTGAACTCCTGGCCTCAAGTGATCCTCCTGCCCCGGCCTCCCTAAGTGCTGGGATTACGGGCGTGAGCCACTGCACTCAGCCAGCTGCTTTCTCACTACAGTGACAGAGTTGAGTAGTGTCCAGAGACTACCTGGCCTGAAAGTCTGACATATTTATTGTCCAGACCTTGGTAGGAAGTGTCTGCAGGCATTTGGAGCAGGGGTCTCTTCACTTGGAGAAACAAGGCCATTTGCCTGTGTCTACGGGGCAGGCTTTTCAGCCACGTGTCACTTTATTTTCATAACTCTGTGACATGCAGGCGGCAGCTGTCTAGCCGGAGAGCTCTGTCCAGGCTGATTGCAGAGGCCAGCACCTAGGGAAGAAGGCCACATCCAGAGGAGCCAGAGGCCCTGCCTGTTCCCATCCACTCAATCAGCCAGAATGCATCCCATATCTCTGTGACAGGAACGGTTCCTAGCCTGGAGTGAGTGACACAAGCCTAGCTCACTGCAGCCTCCAACTCCTGGGTTCCCGCGATCCTCCTGCCTCAGCCTCCTGAGTACCTGGGACTACAGGCGTGTGCCACTACACTCAGCTAATTTTTATACTTCTTGTAGAGATGGAGTCTCCCTGTGTTGCCCAGGGTAAGTGGAAAGGCTCTCGCTTCTGATGGAATAGGCACTGCAGGGGGAGGGAGGTGTGTGGTAAGTAAATTGAGGAAGGGACACGTTCAGATCCTGCGTGTGCTGTGAAGATCACAAAGGAAGAAACTGGGATGGCGAGTAACTGATGAGGGGTGACTGTTTAGGGGGGTCAGGGTTGGCCTCTGGGGAGCTGACCTGTCCGTGGAGAGCTGGCAGACAAGGACAAGGCGCCAGGCACAGGTGTGGCCACTGAGGCTCAGACTGTGCCGTCACGGGGCTCTTTGTTGACACACGCGCCCCATTCGAACAGGATGCACACTGGATACCCGTTACGTTATAGCGTTCCCATCACCAATCAGGAATTCAGAGGCAGCTAGGTCAGATTTCTGGGGTTTGAATCCTGGCCTTGCCATGGAGGAGCTGGCCTTGGATAAGCTGCCTAACCTCTCTGCGTCTTGGTTTCCAGAGCAGCCAAATGAGTATAATAATACCAGCTCCCTAATAAGCTTGCTGTGAGAATTCTGCCGGTGATAACAGGTGAAGGCCACAGCGCCCACCACTTCTATAGGTTATCCTTGAGCAGACTTGGGGGTGTAATTCACCAGGCCTCACGGATGACCGTGCCAGCAGGGTGAGCTCCAAGAACCTGACTTAGGGCTGCAGGGAGTCCTCACCGAAAATCCCAGGACAGTGCAGTGAGCCCTGATGAAAGGGCAGAAGTGGGTATCTGGGAAGAACTTCCAGAAGAGGCCAACTCTCAACAGTCTCAGAAAGGCGCTTAGGAATTCCCAGGCCAAGCACAGTGTGCCAGCAGAGGGCCACACGCCCCGTGGTGCGGAGGTGAGGGGAGTGCTCCCTAAATACAGGGGAAGGGGAGAGCATCTCCCAAGGTGCAGGGGTGGGGGGAAAGAGGGGACTGCCCCCACGGAGGTGCAGGGTCTGGCGTCTCCACGGTGCATCCCTGGGGTGCCCGTGGTGTGAGAGACCAGGGTGGGTTTCCCCAGGATCGTGCCAACAGCCTTGGGGAGAAAGAGGCGAGATGGAAGGCCAGGCAGGTGTCCATCGAAACACTCCAGGCCTGCAAGGAAGTGGCAGCCACTTTAGAAATGAAGAAGGAAAAAATGATGCAGGGGAAAAAAGCAGGCATTGAAGAGACATTGAAAACACCCCCACTCCTGTAGACCAGGGAGGTTCATTGAGTGCCCAAAGCTGCAGCGCCCAGTGCAGCTTGTCTGGGACCTAGGGGGTGGGGCCTCCAGCCCTCCCTTGACAGCCCCGGTGGTCGCCCAGTGCTTGACCTAGCCAGGCCTTGATGCTCTGGAGGTGAAAGTCACCCAGGAGTCACTGGCTGCCTCGTTCAGTCTTCTTGTGGATTATATGCTGGAATGAGAATAAGCGGGCCTACTGGGTGAAATAAAATATGCTGCCTGATCCATTTGGCATGTTTCTCTTTCCTTTTTAATGAGTAGCTACCAGAACACTCGAAATCCTAGCTGTGGTGGGTATCACACTCCCACTGGGCCGTGCAGGTCTGGATAAATGGCCCAGGTCTGTGTCTTCAGGCCGAATCCACACCACACACATGAACTCTGGGCTGGCATGTTGTTTTTTTTTTGAGTTGGAGTCTCACTCTGTCGCCCAGACTGGTGTGCAGTGGCCGCTCCTGGCCACCGCAGCCTTGCCTGCTGGGCTCCAGCGATCCTTCTGCCTCAGCCTTCCGAGTAGCCGGAATTGTAGGCATGCGCTACCACGCCTGGCTGATTTTTTGATTTACTGTAGAGATGAGATCTCGCTGCTCAGGCGGGTCTCGAACCCGCGGGCTCAGGCAGTCCACTCACCTCAGCCTCCCAAAGGCGCGGGATTATAGGCTGAGCCACCGAGCCTGGCTTGTGCCATGTTTTAAAGAAATGTGAATGTCAGTATCCCCACAGCATCACCTAAAAATAGAAGCCTTCACTTTCTCCAAAACCCTCCAGACCTGGGGAGATCTGGCTGCAGGGGAGTGTCTGCTACACCCTGCGGCAGGACTTCCCCAGGGGTCCCACTCTCCTCCAGCCCCACGTAGACATCCACATGTCACTTCTGTGGCCCATGACCCTGGGACAGGAGGCAGGGAGCAGGTAATGTCAGATCCAGCTACCTGGCTTGGTAGAAACGTCCCAGTTCTTCCAGGATAACCCCTGCATCTGGGTTAGATGTGAGGCAAGATAGCGTGGTTGCCACCCAGCTACAAGCCTGAGAAAGTGAAGGACTCTTTGCCTCAGTTTCCCTGCTTGTGGAGAGCTTGATTACATGCATAGAACAGGAGTCAGGCAGCTTAATGACTGTACAGCTCACAGGATGACTGGATTAGGCCTCGTGGGAAGGACTCTCCGAGCTCAACCAGGGTGAGTCACCCTGGCTCACGCCGCACCCAGATCCGCCAACACAAATGGTTGTTGGCCACAGCCTCCGGGGAGGCCGGGCCTGGCTCACCCAGACACGGCTGCCTGGCTCCTGTCAGCCGCTAAGTCCCCGAGAGCGTTTTCCCTGCAGGAGCCCAGGCCAGGATGGACGAGGCCGGTGCAGAGAAGGGTGCCACCCCGAGTTCTGACCCCAACTCCAGTGCTCTGTGTAGACTCAGTGTTTTCTGACTTGCCTACAAATCTCCAGTGGGACCCAGCCCAAATCTCCACCCTTGGACTCCTCAAACTCAGTCAGTCACAGCACATGCCCAGAATTGGAATAATGAACCCCCCCCAACTTCAAGCACCCCTGTCCTTGAGACCCCACTAATCAGCAGGTCTTCTGGCACCAGACAAGGGTCATGATCACCCCTGGATTCACTGAGCACCTTCCAGAAGGAACTGAGCCCTAGGTGGGTTGACGCTTTAGGAGGAAGGAAGGGAGGCCTGTGCTTATGTACACAGGCCCGAGCAGGCAGGTCTCCCCGGCTGGTCTTGTCCCCCAGCTCTGTTCAGCTTCAGGCATGATGCTGGAAGTCACCACGGCCCCTCCCTTCTCTGGGCCACTGCTTGGGCCAGGCTGGCTCTCCTGCGGGTGCTGCTGATTTCTGCCCCGAGAAGCTGTGACTGTTGGCCTGGCCTGGGTGCCTTCCAGCTGTGGGACCTGGCGTTCTAAGGCAAAAAGGGCCCCTCTTAACCAAGGACTGTGAGGCTGGCACCGCCTTCAGCCGTCAAAAACATTAGAGTGAACTCAGATCTGCACAGATGGAGGGAGAGCCGCCCATGGGCAAGCCCAGAGGTCATCCTGCTTTGCTGCCAGCCTCGGGCCCATGAAAGCCGGAAACTGGAGGCAGGTCTCCAGGGCCTCAGATGGGCTTGTTAGAGCGGCTTGTGAGACAGGCCATAGCCCAGGCCCTCTGGAAGCCACCTGTGCAGAGGCATGGAGGGTGGCTGCCACCAGGGTGGAGGGAACCGTAGACAGATGCCACTGACATCATAGGAAGTCCGTTCTGGGACACCAGGGTGGGGAGAGCCTGTGTCCACCCTGTGAAACTCCCCACGGAGCTCCCGGGACTGCCATCCCTCCAGAACCAGCCTTGGCTGACACTGCCCTGACCCACATCTTCCCCTGAACTCCATCACCTGCTCCACAGGTCAGACTTCTGAGTGCAGCTGGACTTTTCATCTGACGTGGACATTGAAGACGTGTCCTGTGTGAAGACACGAGTGTCTCCATCTTTCTTACTCTCTTGGGGGAAGGAGGAGCCTAGACCAGGGTTGGCAGTTATGCAGTCGATGGGTGGTGGACAGAGGGACTGGCAGGTGCTATGTGAGCTCTCCAAGTTATGATGACAGTGCTGGCCTAGTGCTTATGGTGTGTCCTATTCATACCACTACCTATACCCTACTCTGCCACTCCTGGGCCCAGCCTATAACTGCCTCATTTTATGACTCAGAAAACTAAAGCCAGTGAGGTCAAGCAGCCTGCCCAAGATCACAGAGGCAAGGCAGAGCAAGCGGGGAGCCGGCCTGCTCCCCTGCCTCCAGAGCCCAGGCCTGGATCTTTTGCTTGGCTCTTCATGGAGGAAAAAACCCTTGAGACAGTCTGGAGTCTGGCTTCTGAGCTGTCATCTGGGAATAAAGGAACCAGGGGGATTTGCAGTGAGGTCACCGAGGAAGCAGAGGGCCTCGCTGGGAGTCTGAGCGTGCACACCGGGACCTCCTCGGGGACGCCCTGAACTGCATGACCTTGTGGGCTCTGAGGCCAGGCACGCTGGGCGTTCGTCACCCCTCCGGGGTCCACTGGACCCTGGGAATGACAAGGATCGCGCTCCCTCTGCCCTGGCCACCACAGTGGGCATTGGGCGCTGCCTCCTGCCTGGTGGGTGCTGGTGCTACAGAAGGTGTCAGTGAGTGTCAAGCCACGGGTCGCTGGGGTTCTGGGGTTCTGACGGTGGCGATGGCTTCCCCAGGCATCACAAGAGAGCCACACAGAGCTGGCCTCCAGCTCCGGCTGTCTGCCAGAACGGATTCTTCCTAGAATGTTGCCTTGATAAACACGGACACAACAACATGCAGAAACACATACCTTTTTCTGATCCCAGAACACACTCATGATATAAAGCGTATAAAGCATGACATCTGTGTAAGCACAGAGACTGAAGGGAAATCCCAGGGAAGTAGAGCCCAGAGCTCCTGCTGTTCGACACGGCTCCTTCCAATCTTCTTTCTGAAAGCCTGTCCACCATTGTTTGTAACTCTGAGTGGGATCTTACTGGGCATGCCTGTTCATAGCCTGCTTTGTTTTTCACTTATGATATCATGAGCCAGGCTCGGTGGCTCAGCCTGTCATCCCGCTCCTTTGGGAGGCTGAGGTGAGTGGATTGCCTGAGCCCGCAGGTTCGAGACCC
>NW_007247302.1:377961-395087 GCF_000164805.1 Carlito syrichta | reverse complement strand
ACACAAAAAAAAAAAAAAAAAAAAAAGATATCATGAAACTCTTTCCCTGTCCCGGAATGTTTTGTAAAAAGATCGCTGACCAACATTCCATGACATCACCATTTTTGATGAGTTTCCCCATTGTTAGACATCCAGGTCTCTCCAGTCATATCTAATTTACTTTTTCTTCTCAGTGTCATTATCTTCAGTGTAATGTAACATTTTATTTTATTTTAGGAACAAGGTCTCACACTCTGTAACTTAGGCTGGAGTGCAATGGTGTGAACATGGCTCACTGTAGCCTCAACTTACTGGAGACAAGCGATCCTTCTGTCTCAGCCTCTCACCCTCTCTGGGACTACAAGTGCACACACACCTATTTTAAAATAGGCCTGTCTAATTTAAAAAATAATTTTTTTAAACACAAGGTCTCACTACATTCCCCAGGCTGATCGTCAACTCCTGGCCTCAAGCAATCCTTCTGCCTCAGCCTCTCTAAGTTTTGGGATTACAAGCATGAGCCTCCACTCTTAGCTAATACAACATTTTTGAAAAGAAGTCTAGCTTGGTTTTTGTTTCCCAAAGATGCTTGGGGATGGATTCCTGGTCACAGAGTAGGAGGTCGGCTTTTGGCCTCTGGTTTGTCCACACACAAAACAAACGTAGTCCTACTTTCCGCACAGGGCTCAGAGTGCATGCTTGTTGTCCAACCCATCTTGGGGTTGGCCTCAGAAGGTGGGGTGGAGGGCCACGTGCCACTCCAGTGCCCTGTCTGGATGGATAGACTTCCAGAGCAAAGAGAGGTGGGATAAGAGAGGTAGAGACACTCACCCAAGGACACACAGCAAAACAATGCCCACTACACCCAGAGCCCACAGCCTACCATCCCAGGCTGTGATTTTGACATGCATCTCTGTGTCCCTTTGAAAGCTCTAAGCCTGGCTTGTGTCACATTCACTGCAACCTGTGACCGGCAAGTTGGCCTTTCTGGAGATGGCATCCCTGCCTCCAAGGCACATCTGGGGAGTTTTGGACCCTCCATGGCCTCCACACGGTCGCTTTCTCAGGAGTGGTACATGCTCAGCTCACACAGTACTCCCTTCCCGTTCCCCTCCTGCTAGTGCTGGTCACATTCTGGTCTCGGGAACAAAGGAAAGGCAGTCTTGCTCTGAGTCACTGTCTTTCATCTGCATCCATGCCCTGGGAGGTGTCATTAAGATGCCGGGCAAGAATATTTGTCTCCTGAGACTCCCTCCGTCTTTTATGATGACAGAGGCATTTTGTGGCCCAAGTTCACCATAAACACAACTGGAAACAATGTCACAGCCCATGGGGACGTGGCAGGGGTGTCTGGAAATTCACAGGACAAATGCTTTTCTCCCCGCATCGGTTTTGAGAGGATTGTTGCATGCCTGCCTCTCTGGCGTCTCCTGACAAGGATTGCAGGGCGGTATTTTGCTGAAAACTTCCCTTCCCACTGACACCCATCAACCTGGGCTGGGTTTAGTATGGTGGGGGGACTGGGGAGAAGGGGTCGGAAGAATCTGCTGGGTGGTCTGAGGGGTCAAGGGCCCGTTCCTGTCCATCCTGACATGGAGAAACTTCTCAGGAGGGAAGACAGTTCATGGCAACATGGTGTGCTTGCGGGGAGTGGTGGAGGCGCAGTCCTCTGTATCCTGCTCAGGATCTAGGTCACCTTGTGCCCAGCCTCCAGTGCTTAGTCAACAGAAATGGAATTGCTTGACACTCTACTGGTTTAGAAGCTCAGAGGACAGGACCCAGAGACTCTGCTGCATGATCCACTCCCCAGCTCTCCAAGCGACCTCTCTGGCCCTCTCGTGTCTCATTGGAGAAACCCAGAGTGCGACAGTTTCACATGTCCACCGGGCCAGGCTTAGAGCACCCAGAGGTTTCATCAGACCCTGACGTTGGGTTGCTCTGAGGGTATTTTGCAAATGTTGTTGACACCTCGGTCGGGAGAGATTACCCTTGAGCATGTGGGTAGCCTCTGCCCCTCCAGCAAAGAGTCTCCAAGGAACACTGAGGGCTACTGAGGAAGTTGGAATTCTGCCTCACAGACATCCTGCCTAGGCTTCAGCCCACCAGGCTTCCCTGCAGATCTCAGACTGCATTGGGAGACTTGGGAACCAAGTCTCCACAATGGCATGAACCAGTGCCTTAAAGTAAATAAATCTCTACCTATCTGTCCAGCTGTCTACCTATCTATCCATCCTATCTATATATCTGTCCTCAGTATCTATCTATCCAGCCATCCACCATACCTATATATCCTTTCTCCCACCTGTCTATCCATCCATCCAACTACCCATCTATCCATCTAGCTATCTATCCATTATCTCTCTCTCTCCTCTCTGCAGCCTACCTATGTCTCTATCCATCTATCCATCCACCCACCTATCTTATCTATCATCTGTCTATCCATTCTATGAATCTGTCTATCTATCCATTCTATCTCTCCATCCTATCTATATATCCATCCAATCTATCTAGCCTATCTATCTCTCCATCTTATTTATCTATCCGTCCTATTTTATCTATCTATCCATTCTCTCTATCTATCCATCCATTCTATCTATCTATCCATGCTATCCTATCTATCTGTCTATCCATCTATCCATTCTATCTACCCATTCTATCATCTATCTATCTATCTATCTATCTATCTATCTATTTATCTATCTATCATCTGTCTATCATCTCCACATCCATATCTATATCATCTCTGTCTTCCATTTGTCATTTCTCTGGAGGGCCCTGACTGATACCCTGAGTTTGTAGTTCAAATTTGATGAGTCACCCTACATAAAGCACCCGGCCTTGTGTCCAGGCACACAGGTGTCTTTGGCAATGGCAGGGATAAGGACAACTGGGCTTGGCCAGACTCTTTCTCCAAGTTCAGAGGACACACATGGGATGGGATGTGAGATACCCATAGGCTTTACTCCATAGGTTGGTGTAAAACACCTGCTCTCATTGTTCCTCCTGCCTAGGGGGCCACTTCCTGCAGCTCTGCCCTGTGCCTGGTGGGGTGCACCAATGGGACCCATCCTAACTTGCTGAGCCTTCCAATAGGTGTTCACTGGCGGATTTTACATCTATGGTTATTTAAGGAGAGAGAGAGAGTCAGGAAGAGAGACAGAGACAGGAAGAGAGAGAGACAGGGAGAGAGACAGAGACAGGAAGAAAGAGAAAAAGACAGGGATAGAGAAAGAGACAGAGACAGGGAATGAGAGAAAGAGACTGACACACACTTCAGACAACTATGAACAAAATCACTTCCCAGGAGACTGAGATAATTTGGGGTGCTCAGGTGGGGAACCCCATTAACCAGGTCTTTGCTCAGATGAAAGTTGCCTGGTGATGTGCTACAGGTAAAGCAGGAAGCACATTTGCTTGATTTTTCTCCCTTAATGAAATCAAACCTAGGGTCAAGAAGATTTCAAAAGGTGTCACTAGTCCGGCGCTGGGGCACCTGTCTCATCAGGTCTGTCGCCATGGGGCATGGGCGTCTCAGCCTCTCTGCTCATCCTCCTCCTCTTGTCACCTTCTGGCTTCATGGCCGAGCCAGGCATGATTCACAGCCGAGCGGGACCCACAGGGGCCCAGATGAATCCTCGACTCTTTCTCAAAGCCTTGGGAACCAGGGACCATTCTCCCTGGGTGTCACCCACCCTCCTGCGGAGCTCTCTACAGTGCGTTCACCCACAAAGCTGCAGCTAAGCCTGAACATGCCAGCCTATTCCACTTTTCAGGCCACTCATTACCGAACACCCGGGGCATCCAAATCATTCCCGAAAACACCTTTCTGACTCAGTTCTCCTTAGAAGGACTGGCGACTGGGCCAGTGGGAGCTGTCTCTTGGGGTGGGTGTGCCCTTGAGCTTTCAGAGATGGTTCGTCATGGACCCAGGGAAGGCCAGGCTTGCATAACACAGACACTGCGGTTCTCTGGGGCTTAAACGCATCTTGCTCTATTTCATTCAATTGTCATCACGCAGCCATTTGTGTCGCAGGAGGACCGGCCCAGTTCTCATACCAGGAACCCTCAGGGAGCCCTTGGACCCGACCCACACCCTGCTTAACTGCATGGCGAAACACGAGTCACAGCGTTGCAGGGCCAGCCAGGGGCTCCTGCCCAGGTGAGCTCCTGCTTGCAGCTGCTTGGAGGTCGGTGTCCGCAGGAGAGTTGGTGCCTCCAGTCTATGAAATCTGTCCCCTAGGCACGCGCTGAAATGCAGGCCAGCCACCTCCCACAGTTTGGACTCCATCTTCCGAGTCCGTGAACTGTCCCTCAGATCCAGCGATCACTTCAGCTCAACAGGAGACACTTTTTTCATTTTACTTACCAAATGCATGAGCTTCCTGGGCTGTCACAATCAGGGGCCACAGCTGGGTGGCTTAAGTCAACAGAAATGAATTCTTGCACAACTCGGGAGGTGAAAAGTCCAAGATCAAGGTGTCAGCGGGACGGGCTTCCTTTGAAGCCCAAGGGGAGGCTCCTTCCCCACCCGCACCTCACTCTTGCTAGCTAAGGTCATCTCTGGCTCCATTCCCACAGGGGGTCCTCCCTGTGCATCTCGGGGTCTCTTCCAGGGATGACACCAATCCTAGTGGGGCCCAGACCGCTCCAGTGTGACCTCACCTCATCTAGCGACATTGCCACACCGACTTCCCAACATGGTCACCTTTTGAGGGTCTGTGTTTTAGTCCATCTACTTTTATTTTGGAGGTAGGACGTGGTTCAACCCAAAACATTAAACCATGTTTTATTCTATGGTTTAAAAAAAAGTAGCTCCTCACTCAAACTAGGAAGTAGGACAAAGAATACAAAAAGTCGGATACTTGGAATAGGGATCATAGACCCCAATGCCTGTGGGTCCCAGCTGGGAACAGGAAGGAGGGCTGAGTCCACAGAAGCCACACCTGGCCCTGCACAGCTGTGAGCTCACCTGGGTGTAGAGGCACAGGTACAAGATACACCGCACTCTCCTCTAGCCTCCACTACAAATACTAATACTAGCAATAATAATAATAATAATAGAGAAAAAGTGCACGGAGGGTGATAACTGCGAGCTGACTCCTGTTCTTAGGGTGGAGTATGAGGGATGGTGAGGTCTGTGGCCAACTGAAGGGCTGGCCTCCTCTAAGGTCACAGACCCTATGGACGCCCAGCCGGGGGGGCACAGGGAAGGCAGGCCTGGAGGGTCAAGTCTTGATTTCCCCGGGCACTTCCTGAAGTTGATGTTATTAGCATTGTTTTATAGACAAGGACACTCGGAGACAGAGAGAGTTAGTCGTGGTCCAGGGTTTGCTCAGCTGGTTAGTGACTGAATCAAGACTCAAATCTCTTCCTTTCTTTTCTTTTTTAAAAATGTGTTTTACTTTATGTATATATGTGTGTGCGTATGTATTATGTATGTATGTATGTATGTATTTTGAGATAATCGTGCTTTGTCACCCAGGCTGGAGTACAGTGCTGCGATCATAGCTAACTGCAGCCTCCAACTTCTGGGCTCAAGTGATCCTCCCACCTCCCAAGTAGCTGGGACTACAGGTGCCTGCCACCACACCCAGCTAATTATTTAATTTTTCTTTTTGCAGAGACAAGATCTCGCTCTATTGCTAAGGTTGGTCTTGAACTCCTGGTCTCAAGTGATCTTTCCATCTTGGCCTCCCCAAATGCTGGGATTACAGGTGTGAGCCACCACACCCGGTTCACATTTTTCTGATTGAAATTTTTACAGCTAATTGCAGATTCACAAAAATATAATAACAAGATCTCACGAGGCCTTTAGCCTGTTTCCCTGATGGTTACATCTTACAAATAGATGACACAATATCACGACGAGGACACTGCCAGCACTTGGCTCCAGTATATCCACACCCCGTCCCACCTGCGGATAGGAAGGCTGTTTTTCTCAAGAATGATGGGGTTATGAGTCTGAGTGGCCTTTTGACTCCAGAAGAAGTGACCCTGTGTCTTCCAAGCATGCGTCATAAATACTGATAAAGCATCCTCCTGGGGCTTGGAAGACTCTTGTCCTGGACTCTGTCACCATACCACACAGAAGCTCAAGCCAGCCAGGTGGAGAGACCATGAAGAGCAGCCACGTGTAGACATCATGGTCAACACACCAGCTGAGGTCCCTACCCACTGACCCAGCAACAGCCCCCAGATGTGAGAGCACAGACACCTCTAGGCACCTTTGGTGTCCAGGGGTGGTCACCCTGACCGTGGGTCTTCAAAGCCAACACCTCAGATGCCACAGAGCAGAGAAAGACCAGTCCACCATGCCCTGTCCATGCTCTGGCTCCACAGAGCCCACCCCTAAAAGCAAAAGGGTTATCTTGTGCTGTGACGTCGAGGGTATTTTCCAATCTAGCAATTGTAGCTGGAACACCATCCGGCAAGTATTTCTTAAGCAGTACTCTGTGCCAGATGCTACTTGGGGTGTGGGAGCTATGAGGGGAGAAAACCCAGACTCGGGTCGTGCCCCGGGACACCTCCCCTCCAGGGAGCACAGAAGATGGGAGATAATCTGAGTTTTGCCTCCCGTCGTGCCAGGATTTGTTTTTGTTTCTGTTTTATTTTATTTTGAAAAGAGGAGGAAACTTGGACTCGAGCCTCTCTGGCCTTTGATGCTCCTGCCAAATGAATTAGCCGAAAGTATTTGAGTCGGACTGTGCCAATTCAGTGTAGCCTGAGCAGAATGAGACGTGAGTCACTCTCTGACTCACTTTCTGAAGGAAGGACTGATGTCCCCTGGGTGGGTGTGTTTGGCCTTCAGTCCTGCAGCGTCCAACCTGGAAAGTGGGGCATTTTACAGAGACCCGTGGGGAAGTGGGCTGGAAGCCCTGGCTCTGAGTCCCACTAGGGTCTCCGCCTTTGGAGTTATTTCTGAGCATCTGAACAAGGTTCTGGGGTAGCTGGAGGTGTGTAAGTCACCGCTCATAGCAAGGAAGGACTTGGCTTGGGTGACTATCATGGCGCCCAGCATGGCGGGTAGGTGCTGAGGGTGGAGAGGAAGCTGGCTCAGCTGGCATCTTCGATGGCATGTCCTCTCTCCAGCCGAGCAGACGTCCTTCCCACCGCCTTCCCGGGCTCTTCCAGGGGCCTGTTGGGGATGGCAGTGGGCGGATGGAAAAAGCCGATTATGTCCCTGGTTGAAGGCCAAGGCTCGAGTTTGCAAACCCTGTGAAAACAAACACCAGAGCGAATGTTCCCAGTCCCAGCAGGACAGAAAACAATCAGGAGGGGTTGCGAGAGGGCAGCGGCAGGGTGGAAAGTGTTTGTAGGAAGCCAGGACTGAGAAGGACCCCAGGGTTACATGCCCGTGCTGGGATCCAGGAGGGAGACTTTCCCATGGGAATCACGGGTCGGGGGCGATGTCCACGTCTCCTGCTGCAATGACCCTGCCGGGTGGATGCGTGCATTCACTGGAAGGATCATTTCTGCAAAGGACATCCCCACTTCCTCCCAAACACAGTCTCATCAAAGGCCCACAGCAGCGGGCTTGCAGCTGGCCTTCCAGAAAACCAATGCACTCCCGGTGTTCCCTTAGCAGACATCTGGTTTGACACTCAGCATCCACTCCTCCCACCTTTGGGGAAGCCTTCTCTCCCATTCTCAGCCCATCACTGGCTGCCAGAGATAGGCCTGCACCAGAGACCCAGTCAATCAGGGCGCGGCATCCCTTTGGCCATCGCGATTGGCTCAGGTGTAAGCATGTGACCCAATTCTGGCCAATAGCCATCAGTCTGAGAACTCCGGTGCTACACAGGTGAGAATTAAGACATTTGTGTCCACTGGGCTTCAAGCAGAGGCGGTATGAGCTAGGGACCCTAAATAGGGGACGTTGTGGAAAGACTGCTGCCTGAGCAGGAGGTCACCAGGAGGAGGGCAGGACTGAGATGGTTTGGATGCCTGCCTTTGGATCTAGCCACGCCCAGACAACTAGTCTGAATCAATGCATTCCTTTTAAACTTTTTCTTTGGACATTTGAGTTGCGTCTTAGGGACTGACAACCAAAGAGGGCCTGGCTGAAGCCTCGCCCATCTCAAAAATGATCGAATGTGGCTCCCAAGAGATTTACATCTCTCCATAGAAGAGAGAAAAGAGGCTTGAAGTAGACCTCTGGGTGAGACCGTGTGACTGCCCTGCCACCAAGTTACCACCAGCCTAGTGGCTCAAAACAACACGCATGTAGCTTCTTACAGCTCTGGAGGTCAGAAGGCCTGGCATCAAGGAGGCAGCATTTGGGTGTTCTTCTGGAGAATCTGGGGGGAGCCAGAAATCATTTCTTCCCCCCCCCCCCTTTTTTTCTTTTTTTGAGTTGGAGTCTCACTCGGTCCCCAGACTGGAGTGCAGTGGCCGCTTCCGGCCACTGCAGCCTCGACCTGCTGGGCTCCGGTGATCCTTCCTCCTCAGCCTTCCAAGTAGCCGGAATTACAGGCATGCGCTACCACACCCAGCTGATATTTTGATTTATTGTAGAGATGAGGTCTCATTGCCCAGGCGGGTCTCGAACCCGCGGGCTCAGGCAATCCACTCACCTCAGCCTCCCAAAGGCGCGGGATTACAGGCTGAGCCACCGAGCCTGGCTCATTTCGTCCCCTTTTTACAACGAGAGGCACCCACATTCCTTGGCATGTGGCCCCTTCCTTCATCTCTAGAGCTACAAGTGAATCATCTCTCTGACCCTTTTGTTGTCCCCACATCTCCTGTGGTCGCAGCTGAGGGTGGGTCTCCAATTTGAAGTACTTAAGTGGTTGAACTGGGTCTGGCTGGGTAGTTTAGGAAAATCTTCCCATCTCAAGATCTTTAGTCCTACCAGCTTCCGCAAAGCCCCTTTGCCATGTAGGATGACGTAGCCACAGGGCCCAGGGGTTAGGACGTGGGCATCTTGGTGGGGTTGGCATTATTCTGCCTACCATAGTCCCACAGTTAGTAAGCATTTATTATGCACTTGCTGTGTACTGCATGATTTGTTGAGAGCTATCGGGGTTGTGTGTGTGTGTGTGTGTGTGTGTGTGTTTCTATATATTTTTGATAACAAGAAAGCATGATAAACCAGCTGGTACAGAAGGTCACACGATGGAAAGTCTGACAGCTTGGAATACCGAGGGGGACTGAGCTGATACCCTGTGCTTATAGCAACCCTGGGGCTCCTTGCTGGCAACCAAAGCTAGAGTCATTTTTTTCCTTTGATTTTTACAAAAGACATGTCCGAATGAATGCAAAAGACATGTCCGCATGAATCTAAACTAAGATGTAAAGACATCTCTCCTGGTGAGCTTCTGAGCTTCTGTAGGGTGAAACTTTCTCCCAAATACTTCCTTCTGCATGCCTATCCCCCACACCCACCCTGACAGTGGCTAGGCCCAGTCACCCTTCTATACTGTGTGTGACTTCCTGCTGCTGGGACACACAGTCTCATGTGGGTGAGGCACATGACCCGGATGTGGGCGAGTGTGCAAGCCCAGAAGGAGTCACCCAAATGTGCAGCGGGCAGAGGACGTGGCCTGGCCTCATCTCTCCAGGTGTGTAGAGCCCAGGCCAGGCTTGCTGAATGTGCCCAGCCCACCACTAGCACGTATGACGCAGCCCCCAGCAGCTCCACCTTGGGACAGTGCTTGCATGAATCACAGTGTGCTTGGCCTGAAACCTGGGACCCCCTGGCCTGTTCCCTACCTCCTGAGCCTCTCCCATCCCCGTCCTAGGTTACCTCACTCAGCCCCCACGGGCCTGTCCTCCATCCCTGGAGAACCTCAGCTCACTCTGTTCCACCTCACAACTTTTGCACATGCTCGTCCCTGTCCCCAAATGCTCTTTCCCAGATAATCCCACAGTCATATGCCACTTGTCACCTCCCCGGACGCCATCTGCAATCATTCTTTCTAGCATCTCCATCCCCCATCATGTGTTTAAATTTTCTTTCTATAGAATAACCATTGCTACTCGAAACAACCCCTCCCCACTTCTTTTTACACTGTGTGTCTGCCTCCGCTCCACCCACCTCCCACCGTAGCACAACTGCCTTGAGGACGTGGCCTTGCTCCTGCGTCTTGTTTACTTGTTGCTAAGAATGATGCTTGACAGAATAGGTGTCCCATGACAGCCGTTGGGTGGTCCACAGTAGGTTGGGGAGGGGGCCGTATTCACTCCTGGGGTGGGAGCCTCCTGGCCCCCTGGGCCCTCGTGGCATCCTCCCCCACAGGGAGTCAGGAGGTGGCTTGTTCAAGGCCGGTCATGGAGGCCTTGCAGCTCTGTCTTGGTTTCTCGGAGCATATGTTTCCAGAGCTGTCAGCCACCACCGAAGTCATCCCACCAGAGGCCAGTGTGCTAGACAGGGCACATGTAAAGCACTGGCTTATGGTCCTTGTGAACCAGCCTCCCAGCCCTCTCTGCCGCAGTGGAAGTGAAGTCATTCAGACTCCCCAGAACGTCCCTTCTCACAGCCGAATACCTACCTCTGCATGAGCCCTGTCTGTGCCAGTGCCAACAGAAGAATCGCCTAGCAGAGCCTTGCTGAATTCCAGACCTGCAAAATGGCAAGATAAAACAAAACGTTTTTTAAGCTGCTAAGTTTTGTGTTTGTTGCACATCAACAGATAGTCTGAACACCAGGTTACAGAGATAGCATATGTCATAAATGAGGTGGCTTATTAACAGCCAATACACACACACACACATTTTTTAATCAATCTAGAAGTTGTTTTAAAAAAAAAACTCTTGTGGCAACTACAATAAAATGATGTCTGCCATTAAAAAGAAATTTCTTAATTCTAGGAACTTGGGCTTGGGAACCCAACTTTCCACTGAGTCTAAGACACCATTGATTCCATTATTTTGTTATCTGAGACTAAACCATGGCACACCATCGCAATTTTAGAGCTGTTAAAATACAAAGCATGTGTGTCTTAGAATTAGTGAAAAACACACCCAACAATTATCGCCAGCAGAAATGGAGCCCCTGTTGAGAACTCTGGAGACAGCCCCAGCTTCCTCTGCACAGGGATTAATCGTTCAATGCCTATAATGACTACTGTGGTCTCACCCACCCCCACGTGCTGTCTGATCTCAGGCAAGTTGCAAACCTCCAGAGCCCCAGTCTCCTCATCTGTCAAAGGGTCAACTGTGGCACGTACATCCCAAGCTGCTGAGAGGGTATGATAGATGACATGCACAGAGTACTTGCAATGTGTCTGGAACCTGGCAGTGCTCAGAAAATGCTAGTGATGATAATGATGATGGGAATGGTTTTCTTTGCTTTTCCTGACGTGTCTTCCTTGTCCAAGCTACACTAACTATTCCACCCTGATGGAGGCTTGGAAAACTCTGCCGGGGTCCTTTCTAGGTCACATAGCAACCTCAGCCAGGTCTGCAGAGGGTACAGTCTTAGGGACTGAATGTTTGTGTCTCCCCCCATCCCAAATTCATATGTTGATATCCTAATCCCCAAGGTGAGGCTATCAGGGGGTGGGGCCTTGAGCGGTGAGGAGGTCGTGGGGGCAGAGCCTCATGGATGGTGTTCAGATCCTCATAGAAGTCCCTGGACCTTGTGAGGACACAGCGAGGAGATACCGTCTAGGAGGAAGGGACCCTCATCTGTCGCCAAATGTGCTTTGACCCTGGACTTCAGCCTCCAGAACTATGCAAAGTAAACGTCTACTGCTTGTAAGCTCCCCTGTCCACGGTAGTCAGAGCAGCCGAGCAGTCTAAGACACACCGTTCCACAGCTCTCCCCAGAGTCAGGGTTCTCTCCCCTTTCCCATCTTCTAGGAGACTGTCTGGGTCCCTCCACGCATGCCACCCCCACCCCCCTTAGTGGGTGTCTTTAATTCAGCCTGGGGGAGGGATTTAGATGTGGGCCCCTCAAGACCCAGTTGGAACGAGACCAATGATTTTCCACCAGGATATTTTATTAGGACATCTGTGTTGTATCATCCTCTTATAATTTACGCACGAGAGCCCGACCTCCTCAGCAACTCTACAGACTCCTTGTCGACGTGAGGCCACTGACTTTCTCGAGCCTGCCAAGTGCCCATGCTGCCGTCTAGAAGCCCAGTGTGTCATCTGGAGACAAGGGCGCTTTGCTGTCCGCAATGTGGAAGGCACCCGGCGATGCAACATTTGCCAAGAAATGTGAGTTGAACCTTTCACTAAAATATGGAGTCGCTGCGGTTGAATATGCGCTTATGACAGCATCATGAAGCGGATGCTATAGTGTGTCCTGTTGTTCAGACACAGGAACCAAGACTCGGAAGAATCCATGGGGTGCCCAGTGTGGTCCCAGCTACCACAGAAGATGATACACGGCTCTGGGCTTGGGAGAGGTGTTATTGTTATTAGTGTGGTTTTTAGTTCTGCTGTGATCATTGTGACAGTGGCACTGTATCTTTCTCCCAGCATCCAGGCACATTCTGGCTGCCAGAGATGTTCTGTAAATCATACCCTTCCCCCACCGCAGGCAGCAGAAGTCGCCATTTCTGTGATGGGACAGACTAAATGTCCTCCCTCAATGTCCCACTCAAAAAACACGGCCAGAGTACTTGCCCTAATATATTTGTTTAAGAATTTGGAGGGTTCAGGTATGATGCCTCATGCCTGTTATCCCAGTGCTTTGGGGCCAAGGCAGGAGGATTGCTTGAGGACAGGAGTTCAAAACCAGCCTGGGCAATGTAGCGAGAGCCTGTCTCTACAAAACTTTTCTTAAAGAATTTGCGGTTTTATTTTCCCCACTCAGATGAAATTGAGATTTAGAGATTTCTGTCCCTTTGTGCTTACAACATAGCTAAGATGACGGCCAAGAAGTCTGGTCTAATTTTCCAAGTAAAATCCTGTCCACCCAATGCCCAGCTGTTGAGGAAGTTTGCATTACGGATGGAGCTGTTGACTTACAAGCACTTGGCCCATGAATCAGTGAACTTTCCTGTGGTCAAATGAGCCCTTTGAAATATTGACTAACCTTTTTATGACAGAGGTTGCTATTTAAAATTCAGTTGAGATGCATGTAGCATAAAATTAACCATTTAAAAGTGTACAGTTCAGTGGCATCTCACACATCCCAATGTGTGCAAACACCTCCTCTGTCTACTTCTTGATGTTACCACCCCAGAAGGACACCCCACACCCTGAGCACCACGCCTCGCCCCTCCCTCACCAGCCCCTGGCCGCCCCTGGTCTCCCTTCTGTCTCTGTGGACACGCCTGTTCAGGACATTTCATCTAAATGAAATCACACACACAGTGACCTCTTCTGTCTGGCTGCTTTGTTGTGTTTTGAGGGTCACGCACGCTGTCACCTGGATCAGTGTCTCGCCCCTTTCTGTAGCCGGGTAATATTCTATTGTGTTGGACCACGGCTGTGTATCCCTCCCTCCACTGATGGACATTTGGGCAGTTTCCATGGTGATCACTTTTATCATTTTGAATCAGGGTCTCACTCTGTTATCCAGGCTGGAAAACAGTGGCATGACCATGGCTCATGGCAGCCTCGACCTCCTGTGCTAAGGCTCTCCTTCTGCCTCAGCCTCCGGAGTAACTGGGACACCAGGCCCACATCACCATGCCTGGTTAATCTTTCTTTCCTTTTCTTTTCTTTTTTTTTTGTAGAGACGAGGTCTCATTATGTTGCCCAGGCTGGTTTCAAATTCCTGGCCTCAAGCCATCCTCCTGCCTCGGCCTCCCAGAGGGCTGGGATTATAGGCATGAGCCACTGAGCCTGGTTGATTGCTTTTGAGGATCAAATAGTTCTGGTGTTCGAGTACTTGGGGGGGCCTCCCCGTTTCTCCTCACTCCCCAGGGAATCTGGGTCACACAGAGGTGTTGAGAGACTCATCCCTACCCTCCCTGCAGACCGTGGGATCTGCTGGTGGACTCCAGAGGCTCCAGAGAGGTATCCCAGGGCGTGGAGGCTACGGTGAAGCCTGGCAGGAGGCCCCTCTTTGGAATAGCTTATGGCCCCAGGAGCAGCTGCAGGATTCAGGCCCCGCCCTCGAGTGGCTGGCCTGTCCCTGGCTACAGGGTTCACTCCAGGTCAGACCCCATGGCTACTTGTTCTGGGCTGGACTGCCAGGCCTGAGAATGCTGGGAGTGGGGCAGCCCTGGTCATGTGCCCACAGGAGGAAGTTGCTGTCAGGAGGGGTCAGCTCAGGGTGCTGCGTTCAGGGCCTGACAAGAGGCCCAGTGCCCAGTCACTTATTGGTTAAACGCAGCTGTGAGTTGACCTTCCACTGCCCTGGGATGCTTCACACACATCGGAGCAAGCTAAGGTGACCCGAAGAGCTGGCAGGAAGGCTAAAATGGTGCCCCTGGCCTGGAGGCTTGCAGACCTGCAAAGCTGTGCAGAGGGCAGGGGTTCTCCAGACTACCATCCAGGGCAGCATGGAAGACATGGGGTCAGGTGGCTGAGGACAGAGCCGCACAATGAGCCCTCCTAGGGGGATGGGCCATGAGCCCCCTCGGCCTCCACGGTGGCCTCCTGACAGCAGGTCCGCCCGGCCCCTCTCAGGCTGGCCTTGAGTTCTGAATGGAGCAGGAAGGGCCCGACTGGAGAGGGCTGCCATGGCCTACGGAGTGTGGGCTGAGTACGTGTGTGTGAATGCATGACTGTGAGTGTGGACATGTGTGAGCATGTGTGTGTACAGATGTGAGTGATCTGGGCGTGTGTGATCGTGTGAGCGTGTGTGTTTTGTGTGTGTGATTGCATGAGTGTGTGTGTGTGTGTGTGTGTGTGTGTGTGTGATTGTGCAAGGGTGTGTGTGTGACTGCATGAGGGGGTGTGTGTGTCTGACTGCATAAGGGTGTGTGTGATTGCTTGAGGGTGTGTGTATTGCATGTGAGGATGAATGTGTGACTGTGCGTGTGGACATGTGTGAGCCTGTGTGTACGTGCGTTGCAGATGTGAGTGTGTGTGTGATTGCATGAGGTTATGTGTGTGAAGGACACAATCTCAGACGCAGGTGGGTGCCACACGTAGCCAGTCCATAACCACCAGGACACACCCCTCCTCCACTCCTCATGGCTGCAGTGTGGACAGGCTCTGAGTTCTTACTGTGGTCTCACCTGGCAGCCACGTTGATGGATGTTATGAGGACTGCTCAAGAGACCCTGGAATAGCCACCACTCGCAGACCTGCAGTGCCCATGAAAAGAGCCATTATTAAGCCCCTGCTGTGTTTCTCACTCTTCCCAGGGCCCCTGGGGACCTACACAAGGAGGAAGAAGCCATGCAGTGTTTGTGGTCGTGGAGGGTAGAGGGTGTCGGGAGGTGCTCCCAGGAGGATATGACAATAAAGAGAGCAGCAATCCCCTTCCCAAGGCCGGACTCATGCCCGTGCGTTTCCCTCCTGTCTCCTTCAACCTGGGTCGCCCGTGTGGTGGGTGGGTACCATCCCCACTTCACTGAGAAGGGCCCAGCCTGGGGACAGCCAGGACCTGACCTAGTTCACAGCTTTGAGACCACATGTGTGCAGGGCCGAGGGAGCCATGAGCCCCTCCTGCCTGGCTTAGGGGGTGGAGAGCCCAGAGCCCACATGGCACCTGGCAACCATGCAGAGAAGCGACCCTGGGGCTGTTCAGTGAAGCTAAGGAACCCGGGCACTCTGCTGAACCCCACACTGCTGAACCCCAACCAGATCCCCCAAGCCGATAGGACTGCGAGTTCCAGCTTGAGCCTTTCCCAAGGAGCCGAGGTGGCGAGCTGTCAGTGGCTGGAGTCCTCCAGCCCTTCACCCCTCCCTGGCTGCCCCAGCTTCATCCTCTGTGCATCTGGGGTGACTGTGCTCACTTCCTCCCACCCAGTGAGGAATCAGACTTTGGATTTTGCCAAGACTTGTTGTGTGAGCTGCCAGGGTGGTGCGTCCGAAAATTTCATGATGAAGAAACTTTTGAAAAAAGTGGAAAAATCAAAGGGAGTTTTGGGGAATGGGGCGGGGGGGGGTTTCCCCTGGTTTCTCCAGGGAGCTGCCCTTACCCCACTGGCCTCTACCTTCCTGATTAGCCCTGCTGGAGGCTGCTCATCTAGAAGCAGGCTAGGGTCCGGGAGGAGGCCAGGGTTGCCAGGGTCAAGGAGACAGGGAGAGCCCGCGTGGGGGTTCCCTGGCGCCCAGGCCTCAGTCTGGGGTGGCAGGGGCGGTGGGCTCTCAGAACCAAGGGCTTCCTGTCTGTGAGTCCAGAGGTGGCATCTGCTGATCGAGTGGCACCTGGGCCCCACTGAGGGCAGGTGAACCCCCAGCCCAGTGGCAACCATCCTCGATGTCAGGGCTGGAGCCGCTCTGTCTGTATCCGGCTCCTGCAAACAGCTGCCAGCTCTGTGATTTGAAACAAAGCAGCTTCCATCTCCCACAAGTCAGCACCAGAAGTACGGAAGGGGTTTCCCTGCTAAAATCCAGGTGCTGGCGGGACGCGCCCCTCCGCCAGAGTCCAGGGAGGAGAGCCTGTCCGCCTGCACTCTTCGGCTCCAGGTCTTTCCTGGAAGCACTCTGACCTCCTGTTTCCTCTTCTGACCTTCCTGCCTCCTCATAGGACCCTTGAGATCCCATCACCCAGGTGATCTTTCCATCACGAAGCTCTTGGCTTCATCACATCTGCAGAGTCCATGTGCCGTGTAAGGTGACACACACACACAAGTTCCAGGGGTTAAGACATAGGCATCTTCTAGGGGAACATGGGCTCAAAACAAACACGAAACAGCCTGTTAGGATGGGGAGTCTACCCTCCGCTTCCTGTCAGAGAGAATCTATGTCCCATCGAGCTCACCCTGGGTTTGAGGCCCCGCCAAGGCTGCCCAGGCTGGGTGGAACACATGAAATGGCTCGAGCCTGGACCCCTTTCAAGGTTCTGAGACTTGTGCCAAGCCACAAGGCCTGTTCTCACAGAGTCAAACTGCATTGGGGGATCTCATTTGCTGTGAAGGAGTCACCCTGAGGGAGTGCTTGGCATTAAGGGAACCCACGAGAAACAGCCTCAGCCTAACAGGAGGATTGGGCGTTGGCAAAGTACGCAGCCTCACCGCAGAGGTGAGGGCCCTGGCTGTGATGGACACTGTTGGAAAACAGTCTTCCTTCCTCCCTTCCTCCCTTCTCTCTCTCGCTCTCTCTCTCTCTCTCTCTCTCTCTCTCTCTCC
>NW_007247302.1:314741-377936 GCF_000164805.1 Carlito syrichta | reverse complement strand
TCAACAGGGTCTCACTCTGTTGCCCAGGCTAGAGTGCTGTGGCATGATCATAACTCACTGTAGCTTCAAACTCCTGGGTTCAAGTGATCCTCACACCTCAGCCTCCCAAGCCTCTGAGGTTACAGCCTGGTGCCACCACTCCCAGCTAATAGTTTTAGTTTTTGTAGAAATGGTTGCTATGTTGCCCAGGCTGGTCTTGAATCCCTGTCCTGAAGCGATTCTCCTACCTCAGTTTCCTGAGTAGCTGGGACTACAAACACATGCCAGGCTCATTTTTTAAAAATTTTTTTCTAGAAAAGGGATCTCATCTGTTGCCCTGTCTGGTCTCAAGCTCCTGGCCTTAAGCAATCCTCCTGCTCAAAATGCTGGGATTACAGGCATGAGCCACCACATCTGACCAGCATTTTTAAGGAAAAAAAACGCAAACAAACAAACCCTACTAGGCTTTAACAGGAACAGACAAGCAGGCCCTGCCTCCACAGCTGCTAGCTTAGGATCTGAGAGCCCCTGTGCCCATGGCCTGTCCTCTGCCTCTCGGGTCTCAGAGAGCCCAGAGGGTTCCTGGGAATTCTCCCGTGCTTCCCAGGCTTCTGCCCTGAGGCAAACTTCAACTGACCCTTCTAGAACATTCTCTGTAGTCATAGCGATCAGGGCTGACCCGGCAGGATGGGCTCAGAGTCCCTATCTTCCTACCTAGGCTCATGTCCAAAGGAGGCCATTTACCCCAAGAGAGGGCTGTACCTACAGGCCCAAACATGACCCTGAGATGTCTTCTGACCCCCAAACCTGCTCCCTTCAGCCACCTGGGAATCGGTGCTGTCCACAGGAAGCCCCACGGCCAGATCCAGGACACGGCATATGGCGGGTGGCACCAAGCAGAACTCATAGTCCATGTTGCAAGCAGGATCACTATCGCTGGAGGCCACATCAGCACCAGGCTTTCTTGAGAAATGGCTTTGTTTTTCATTTATTATCATGTGATCAACGCATTTGATTTATTTTAGAGTTGTGGAGCCCACGTGAGGATCTGCTGCAGAAGTCAGTCGCACACAGGTGAGGGTGGGTTTCTAGGGCAACCTCTCCCCAGAGTGGACATGGAGCCCAGTGGGGGCATGTGTGCTCCCTCCCCCATCACAATCCTACCTCAGTTGTCCCTTCCTTTGTGCTTGTGTGTGCGGTGTCCAGGGCCCGCTTACAAGTGGGAACACATGGTGCTCAGTTTTCTGAAGAAATCCCGATGTCCCAGATTGGCCTAAAGTATTTCTACCTTTACATGTTTTGAGGGAAGAGACATGAATGAGACCACACTGTTGAAGCCTCGTCTTGGCCCCTGTTTCTTTTTCCAACCGACAGCAATGAACTTGAGAACACAGCAGGCTCTGGGCCCCAGTGACCTCTGAGGGGACTGCCCAGTCCCTCTTGTTCTGGCCTGAGATCATGGGGTGCATTGCCAGGGGGAGGATATCAGCCCGGCGGGACCCCTGGGCCAAGGGGGCTTCCTGGGATCTTGGCTCAGGGTCAGCACTCTCCCCAGGGACCTTAGGTCTGCCCTGACCTGAGGCCAGCCTGGCAGGCCAGTGGGGTTCTGGTGGCCTCCCTGGGAGGGTGGCCTCCGCCTGGTGAGTCCTGCCTGCTCTTTGAAGCCACGAGCTTCTCACCACGGCCTGACCCTGGTGGATTCTGAGAAAGGCCCACAGGTCAGTGGGGTCGGGTGGGAGACTGAATGGGCCCATACAGGGCAGTGAGTGGGCCCGGACATGGCTCGCACAGCCCAGGCCACCTCCTTGTGGGAGGTCGTGAGCCAGAGCACTGCCCATCTGCTCCCCACCAGAAGGGGCTGAGCGGTTGTCTCTCCAGGAAGGGCCACCATGACCAGGCTGCCACTGGGCTGCGGTCAGTGGTGTTCACACAGTGCAAAACCCAGTCAGTGGTATCCACAGAGCCCACGCAGGTGTGGACCTCAGAGCCGGGACTTGCCACTGACAAGCCAGCTCACAGGCTACAGAAAGACGTAGAGTGAGCCCCTGGGAAGCCTCCGATGCCATTCTCCTGTGTGGGGATGCTTTCCAAGGAATAATGCTTGTCCGCAGGGCCCTCCGAGCAGGTCTGCTGGAGCCTCATGTGGAATCATCCATGGGTTTCTGGACCCCTCCTACATGCCGGGACTGGGCCAGGCTCTGGATACAAGACCCCATTCACCAGTCTCCCAGAGTGGAGGCGTGACCTCACCTCCAGATAGACCTGCAAGCAGTTGCACTTCGGAGCCCCAGGTAGGGCCAAGTTCAGGGACAGACAAAGAGCTGTGGGAGCATGTGCAGCCGCCAGGGCCCAGGGCGGGCCTGGCTATGGGAGGCATGCATGGGGTTAGATCGGAGGGACACGGGGCGGGAACAACCAACTCAACAAGGCACAGGGGCCACCCACTGTGGTGTTGCACCCATGGGCCGCTTCACATCCAAGCCCTACTTGATTGGCCCACCTGCTGCCCCCACTTTGCAGATTAGGAAGCTGAGCCCCAGAGTGGCTGAGAAGCTCACTTAGGGTCATGTCATTTGTGAGTGTGGTCAGGTTTTCAGCCCTGGCATTCTGCCTCTGGCGCTTTCTGTGTATCTAAACCAAGATGCCATCCACATGCCACATGCTTCACCATCTCCATGTGGAAGACCTAATAGTTGTGAGTGTATTCACTGGGTTGGGTAGCAAGGGGCACATCACATTGTATTTTATTTATTTCTTTCTTTATTCATTCATTCATTCATTTTTTGAGTTGAAGACTCACTCTGTCACCCAGGCTAGAGTGAGGGGCATGCTCATGGCCACCGCAACTGGGCTCAGGTGATCCTTCTGCCTCAGCCTTCCAAGTAGCTGGGACTACTGGTGTGTACCACCATGCCCAGCTAATTTTTTGATTTTTATTGTAGAGACGAGATCTCGCCAAGTTACTCAGGTTGGTCTTAAACCCCTGGGCTCAGGGGTCTCACCTCAGCCTCCCAAAGTGCCGGGATTATAGGCTTGAACCACTGCACCCGGCCTACTGTCAAATTTTAGAGTGTTTCCACCACCAAAAAGAGATCACAGGCCTGCAGCTGCCTCTCCTGCTCCCTTTCCCAGTCCCAGGCACCCCGAGTCTGTTTTCTGTCCTAGGGACTTGCCTGTGCTGGATGCTTCATTGGAGGGGAACCATATGACCTGTGGCCTTTGGGGTCCAGCTTCTTTCCTCAGCATCATGTGTTCAAGGGTCACCCCTGTTGTAGCCTGTGTCAGAGTTTCATTCCTTTTCATGGCTGTATAATATTCTGCTGTGTATGCATGCCACATTGTGTACACCAGTTGTCCGTGGAAGGAACTTTGGGGCTGTTTCCACATGCTGGCTATAGTGAATCCTGCCGCTACAAACATCTGTGCGAGGATACGTGTTCGGCCAGGCATAGTGGCTCATGCGTGTCATCCCAGCACTTGGGGAGGCCGAGGTGGGAGGGTTGCTTGAGCCCAGAGTTCAAGACCAACCTGGACAACATAGAGAGATCTTATCTCTACAAAAAATTCAAACCACTAGCCAGGCGTGGTGGTGGATGCCTCTAGCTGCTCAGGAGGCTGAGGTGGAAGGATCATCTGAGCCCAGGAGGTTGAGGCTGTGATGAGATGTGATTATGCCACTGCGCTTCAGCCTGGGTGCAGAAAGTGTTGTCACTGTCCCAGGTGGCAGTGGAGTGGAATGGTCAGGTCACACGGTTCCTCTGTGTTTAACCTTTCGAGAACCTGCCAGGCTGTTTTCCCCAGCAAGTGCCTGTCACCACACAACTACGACTCTGTGATTCTGACAGATGTCACGGGGTGGCGGGAGGCATTGTCAGTACAGGGGCTGCTGGACACCGTGACGCCAGTCCCCACCCTTTCTGGACAGATCCCTCGTTCCCAGCTGACACCTGCAATTGCCACGTACTGCAGAGGCCACGGGCCTGTGGCTGGACATGAAAGCATATCCCTGGCCCCCACTTTGGATGACTCTGCTGGGTCACCAGCCTCAGCACTGGGCCTCTGTGGGGCTGCACCTTGCCTCGACATCTCCCTCTGCCCAGCTTGCTTTCTCCCCCACCAGGCACTATCCCTCTCATCACCTGCTGTGTGACATACCCCCTCACGATGTGGTGGTCATCTTATGACATGCCGCAGAGTTCTGGACTCGTCTGAATGGTTTTGGTGCAGTGTGAGGACACAGGGCTAGCCCCCAGGGGAACCCACAGCGAGCTCCGAGGGCACAGCCCTCTCTCTCCATGGTCTATCCGGCATACGTGTCAAGGCACACAGATTTCCTTCATGGGCTTCATGGATCCAAAGCACACGCTGAAAGAGCACCCGGTGAAGGTGTCTGCCTCTCACAAACTGATCTTGGATGTCGGAGGTGCCACTCCAGCTGGATTTTCTCAGGAAGACAAGCACAGAGACCCAGTTTGAGGGGAGGGGTTGCGTGCTTTAAAGGATAGTATATTAATAGGAAATCCAGGGCATGGTAGGGGCAGCAAGTCTCAAGACAATGGCCTGGAAAGGCGGCTTGCTATTCACAGTACCCGTGAAGAGGGGACACGTCACCCCACACAGGCACCCTGGGAATCGCTGGACAGGCGGGAGACAGAAGGAGGAGTTGTGGGCATAAGCCCTTATGGTGTTTCCATGGGAGGAGCAGGTGAACCAGGGGGTAAACCACTCCTCGTGGGCTGGTGTGGACCATTTCTGCAGGCTCTGGGCATCAGGCGGACCCTGTTTGTCTGGGACCCAACCCTGGTGCAAGAGGACCCGGGAATGTGGGTGTTTGTGTCTGGGAACAGTGCTTGCGGGTGACTCACAAGTATCTCAACCCTTGGTTAACCTGGAGCAGCACATTCCAGGTGTCAGAGCATCACAGCAAGGAAGACAAATGACACAGTGAACGGAGCGGAGATGGCACCCTTGACAGGAGGCACAAGATGCTGTCTGGGAGATGCTATTGCAGCTATTTCTGGCACAGACCTTCTGCCACAGGGATTGGCCCCAGGGCACTCCCTGAGGGACACCCAGTAGGGCACTCCTGTCTGCAGGCCCTGCCTGCCCGAGACACCCTCACCTGGGACAGGTCCAGCTAGTTTATAGGTGACAGAGAGGAGAGAGACTCAGAGCAATGTGCAATTCACCAAAGCATAACTACGGGAGTCTTGTGACTGGAGGTCGGGCATGCTGGTGGCTGGAACAGCAACAGGTGGGGGGATGTCTCAGGACCCATCCAGCTGTGCTAAATGCCCATGCGCCCATGCAACCACAGGGCCATGCGTCATCAAGCTGCCCAGGCCCTTGCACCTGTCCAGTGCCCAGAGGCCCTCAGAGGGTGTATGTTGATGGAACAGAAGGACACAGTCCCTGAAAAGGAAGAACGTAGTCCCTGGCCTCTTCAGCTCAGATACCAAATCCACTGATACGTCTGAGTGCCTCTGGAGATGCTTTGAGATGATTTGGTTTCTTTCTAACTCACTTTCCTCATGTGGAAAATGGAGAAGCCACCAGGACCTACCTTGAAGCATCACCGGAGTTAACTGAGATGCATGAGACGCTGTGTGCTAGTCCCGAGTCCAGAGCGTAGCACGGGGTGCAATGAAAGTTACCTGTCATGAGTCTTTCCAAAGCCAGGCTCGCCATTCAGGGCGCACTTCTACTAAAAAGTCCTGAACCAGCTTTTGTGCACCCAGTAGGAAGACTGCATTTTTAAGATAATTTCAGCTTAAAGGGTCTTCCTTGTATCCTGGAGAAGAGAGTCACTTGCCCTCCATTCCTCCCATTTAACTACTGATGGGATTAGGTGGGTCCATACTGCCAGGTGCCCCAGAGAGTTGAACCCCTACCAAGGGCTCAGTAAGTCTCAATGACTATGACCAATATTTCCCAAGAGAATTGAATTGTTTGTTGATGACACATGGTGTTTACAATTCTCCACGTTTGCCATCATCTCTGAACTCAGTGCTGCCAGGATCTCCGAGCTGTATCTGATCTCCAAAAGCTTACAATGGCTAAGAAAAATAAAACCTGCAGAGCATGAAGCAGAGAACACATACACGTGGCTAGCGGCCCATTAATCTCTGTCAGTTGGTGGGGGCCAGCGTCAGCCCTTCGGAGGAGGGGAAGGGATCACAGGACTATGTTCTCTTCAGCACATGTTTTATATTAGGGACCTGGTAACTCATGAAAGTGCCTCTTAGAGGGGAAGAAAGAGGATGAGCGCGTGGTGTGGTGGACAGGTCGCCTTTATAACATGGGGCATCTGAAATACAAGTTAATTTTTTTAAAAGTCAAATCTCCATCCTACTTTCCACAGAGGCTGAGCTAGCTGACAATTCCACTAGGTGTCTGAGCATTCCCTTTTCTCCACAATTCCAAAACAAAATAATCAAATCTGCTTCTCAATTCCACACACCAAGAGAGAGGCAAACCTATATCATGTTTCATTTCATTGTGTGTGTGCACAGGGACAGCTAGCACGAAAGAAATCGAATCAAGACGTCGATCTGGTGAATGAGCTTACTTGCTATGATTATTAAACGCAGTTTATTCTAAATTTCTTCTTCAAAATAGTCTTTCTCGTCTTCTTTTTTCTTTAAAGTTGGAGTCTCACTCTGTCACCCAGGTAGGGGTGCAATGGCATGATCACGTCTCATGGCAGCCTCGACCTCCTGGGCTCAGGTGATCTTTCCAGCTTAGCTTCTTGAGTGTCTGGGACTACAGGCATACACCACCATGCCCAGCTAATTTTTAAATTATTTTGTAGAGACGAGGTCTCACAATGTTGCCCACGCTGGTCTTGAACTCCTGGGCTCAAGCAATCCTCTTGTCTTGTCCCCTCCCAAAATGTTGAGATGACAGGTGTGAGCCACTGTACCTGGTCATTTCTTTTTTCTCTGGTTGCCCGTGGCAAGGGGATGGTGGAGACATACACCGAATGTCTTTGTTTTAGAATGCAATCTAAAAGAGGTGTGCGTGAGCTGTAGAGGACACTGATGTCTGCAACGGATTTGGAAATGTTGCTGAAAAGAAGCAGTGCTGACAGATGGATAGCAGGATGAATGGTTGGAAAGATGCATGCATGGCACATCAAGTTAGGAAAATGCTGATGGTTGAGTGGGTACTCATTACTGTGGGCCTGTGGGTACCTGGGTGCTTGCTGTTTGACTCTTCCAGCTTCGATGCTTGGTTTTAAACGGATGTAATAAAATACTGTAAAGATAGCGCCCTGACCACACCTCCTTGGGGAGACGTTCCATCTCTGTTCTTCTGTTGGTTCCACACGTTATGGCTCCCACCGCTGGTCAAATCAGCAAGATCTGTGAATGCCGAGTCATGCAGGTGTGTGCCGTACACATCTGTAATGGAAGAGTGTTGAAGAGGTTGGCAAACCGACATATTCAGGGGTGGGGGATATTCGTGTCTGTGGCTTCCTCTGACACTTATCAAAAAAATCAGTTGGCTGGATGAAGAGGGGTCCCACTTTTAGTGCTCAAGGAAAAGCTGGGTGTTCTTGTGGATGCCTGGACTTTGCTGACATTTGATTAAACTGTGGAGAGAACAGAGCATGGTCCGCCAACCCTTCACGGTGACTGAGGAGTGGGGAGCACAGCTCGGGGTTCCCAGCTCAGCCCTGCCACGTGTCGGCTGGAAGACCTAGGGTGGAGGCCTGCTATGACCTGCAGCATCAGAGCTGAGGGACACCAGCCAGAGCCAGCATGGCGGGGAGAGGGAGTTCTCCCCATGGAAACCCACATCGAAGGGTGTAATGGGGCCAGGACCCCACCCCTTGGCCTGGGTTTTTCCCACTTCCCTTTTCTCTGCCTGCCTTTGCTGCAACCTGCACTCCCCACTTGAACCTGACCCCTGTCACACCCCAGCCCACAGGATGACCATACCACTAGCATTGCTTTCATCCTCAATTCCTCTCAAGTCAGATAGGCTCTTTGTTCCCAGGGAAGAGACTCTGGTCCAGCTTAGATGACACGTCCTTCCCTGATTCAGCCAACTGGTCCACATGTCCCAGCACACATGTTGGTAGCCCATGGCCAGATTCATTCAGCTTGAGAGCCCATTTCAAGGAGGGGGAGTCTGGGCAGACATCCCCACTGGAGATGTCCATGGCTTTTGTTTTCGCCATCTGTAAAATCTGTCAAATGGAGATAATACCAATCTAAGAGAGTCCTTGGCATGAAGGCTGGTAAATGCTCAGAAAGCGTAGCAATTATTCATCAGTTAGAACTAAGAGAATCTTTGAGTCCACATAGCATAATAGGACACTTGGATGCAGTTGTCACTATGCAGAGACTATTCCAGTTGTCCATTATGGAATAGCAAACTACTCTGAAACTTAGCAGCTCAGAGCACCAACAGTCACTTGTTTTGCTCAAGAATCGGCAGTATGGGTGGAGCATGGGAATATGTGACCCACCCAGCACCATGCAGTGTGGCCTGGGGCAGCTGGACCAGGCTGAAGGGGCCGCTCCCTGTTGGTATTAGCTGTGGTTGGGAGTTCAGCTAGGGTTGCCAGCTGGAGGTCTCTGCTCCTCCCACATAGATCCCTCCATGGAGCTCTGTGGGCTTCCTCACAGTGTGGGAGTCCCAGAATGGATCTGCTCATTCCATGGTTGGCTGGTTTCTCCCCGAGTACATTTTCTAGGAGGTCCAAGTAAAAGCTGCAAGGCTTCTCATCACATGGTATCAGAAGTCTCGGAGCATTCCTCCTGCTTTGTTCTATTGATCAAGCCAACATCGGGACCAGCTCCTATCCAAGGGAAAGGGAGTTCAATCCGCCTCTCAGTGAGGGAAGCATTAGCCCATCTTAGAGACCCCCTCCCCCAAATTTTGCTAGCTACCCAGGGATGGAAAACTCAGACTGGAAAGACATCTTCCATATATAGCATCCTGTCTAGCACCTAGCCTAATCACAAGACTTCCTCTTAACTTATTTAACCACAACACCAACGACAAAAATTCCCTATAACTGCCCTAGCCCATAAGTGGTTGTGGGTTTCAGTTTTCTGAAGTCCCCTCTGCAGGTTCTCCCCCCTTAAAATAAACCTGTGGGGTTGCTGTTGAATCATCCATCTCCCATCTCTCTTTTCCTAGCCTCTCATTTTCTTAACAGGAAGGAGCAAATAATTTGGGGTCATTCTTTGCCTACACCACTCTAGGGTCCAAGAGAAGTCATTCAGGTATCAGGCTCTAGCATTGCTGTATTCTTGGCATTTACTGAGGTCAATGTAGTCCACACTTTCCTGTTATCCATGCACAGATGTAAAAACCAGTCCTTGCCTTCAAAAGCTTAGGAAGCTTTTGACCACTGGAAAATGTTGTGTCTTGCATGTGCTGTGAGTGCAGGTTAATCTGTATAGAAGGGCAGAGCCTGTGGTCAAGATCCTTGGTGCTGAGTGAGGAGGGCTAGAGCAGGTGTGTTAGCAATACGATGTCTGGGCTGTAGGCTGCTTCTATAGGCCTGGAGAGGGATCTGGGCAACATAAAATTAATAAACACTTTGCTTGGTCAGGTGCGGTGGCTCACGCCTATAATCCCAGCACTTTGTCGAGGTGAGAGGATTGCCTGAGCCCACAGGTTCAAGACCAGCCTGGGCAACTTGGTAAGACCTTATCTCTACAATAAATCAAAATAATAATAACAATAATAAACACTTTTCAAAATCTCTTTGAAAAGAGAATATATGCCTATGGTACAAAATGTATCAGGATCAAAAATATAGTAAAATGTAAGCCTTCCTCTTATCCATTCCTGACCCCAGGCTGCGGAAAGCCCCTTCTCAGAAGCAACTGGACTTTGGTTCAATTGCTTGGGTGTTTTCACAGAGATATTTTAGGCCTCTGCATGTATATGTTTAAATATATGTGAATATGAGCATATGCAAGCATGTGTCTATAAAATATGTGTACGTATACAAAATCTATGTGTGGAAATATATTTATTCTCCTTTATGAAAGTAGATATATAGTAAGTCCCCTACATATGAACCTTCAAGTTGCAAACTTTTAAGGATGCGAACGTGCATTTGCACATCCAATCACCTAAGTTAGTTCATGTATCTGGCATCCACTGTCATTAGCATGCATCCTCTACAAGTGCTTTTGTGTGCTTTATTATACAGTGCTGTATATTTGTTTTTATGTATTATTTGTGTGAAAAATATTATCAAGCTATCACAGTGCAGTACTTCAGAACTGACTGTGTTGGTCGGGTTCCTAGGCTAACTTTGTTGAACTTATGAACAAATTGGACTTATGGATGTGCTTGGAACTGAACTTAATTGTATGCAGGGGACTTACCATATATGTATCTCTATTATTCAGGGTTCACCAGATAAACAGAACCAAATAAGACACACACACACGTAATATTTATTTATTAATTATAGGAATTGGCTCGCGAGATTATGGAGTCCAAACGGTCTTAGAGTCTACTGCATACAAGTTGGAGAAGGAGGAATGCTGGCCGTGAGATTCGGTGCAAAGGCCCAAGCGTCAGAGGCAGCTGGTGCAAGTCTCAGTCTGAGTCCAAAGGCCCGAGAGTCAGGGACAGCTGGTGTCTAAAAACAGAAGAAAAGGCATGTCCCAGCTCAAGCAGAGACTGAAAATTCACCCTTTCTCTGTGTTGTTGTTTTGTCCAGGACCTTAACAGATTAGATGACCCAACCTACATTGGTGAGAGCTGATCTTTACTCAATCCACCAATTCAAATGCTCATCTTTTCCAGAAATACTCCCACAGACACACCCAGGAATCGTCTAACCAGCTAGCTACCTGGGCATCCCTTGGCCCAGTCAAGTGGGCATATAAAACCAGCCGTCACAGTGCCGGTATTGACGTATCAATGTCTACACATGAATACATACATGTGTATTCTGTCTTCCCTCCTCAAGTGGTAACATTACCTCCACCGTTTTGCCCTTTACTTCCTTCTTTTTCGGAGAATGTTCTTTCTTCTTCGTAATGCCTGCTTTGTATTGCATCACACGGATGGACAATGCTATCATGTTGCAGGCTCTGTGAGCTGCCTCTAGTACTTTTGACGTGATAATTAATACCACAACAGATAGCATTCCCACACGCACACATCTGTCTACGACAGCCTCCTATTTCAGAGTCTGATGCTGTATGTGTTGAAAACTAGCTGGTTTCTACCTCGAGGCTTTCCCTGTAGGCTACACCCATGTACATGTCTGTCAGTGATATATGGGAGCAGGAAAGAATTTTTTTCCTTTATTTTTTTTTTTAAGAGACAGGATCTTGCTCTGTCTCCCAGACTGGATTGCTTCGAACTCCTGGACTCAAGCAGTCCTCCTGCTTCATCCTTCTAAGTAGCTGAGATTGTAGGTACATGCCATCACGCCCAGTTAATTGGGGTTTTTTTTTTTTTAGAGATAGGGTTTCTATATGTTGCCTAGGCTGATAATGAACTCCTGGCCTCAAGCGATTCTCCTCTCACGTTGGCCTCCCAAAGTGCTGGGATTACAGGCATGAACCACCACGCCCAGCCTCAGGCTAGACTTTTAACCAGCCGCCCAGATTCAGATGCATAGAGAAATGTGAGAACCATGACCTTGGGGTCAAGGTGCTATTAGCTTTGGGGAAACCCAGCAGAGGAAAGGTTAGGGGAGGAAGCTTTGCTGTTAGATGTCAAGCAGGAGCATTCTCGGGACAGTACGGCCTGGCAGGGAGGGCTGGTGACTGTCTCCCTGCTCTGGGACATCACAGATGATTCAAGAGCAGCACGCTTGCCTGCTCCCCCAGGAGTGAGGTGGGCAGGCCGAGGCCTGTCAGAAGGTGGTGCCCAAGTTTGGGCACCCTGGGAGGCCTGACTTTTCACACCTGGTGTTTCCAGCAAGTGACCCACTGCCAGCAGACGCCAGAACAGCAACAACAGCCTCTCATGGCAGCTCCGAGCCGACAGGGACAGAGAGGGGCCGTTTCCATATCACAGTCCACGTGTCCCTCAATGCTTGTGCTACTGAAAAATAGTTTCTTATTTATAAATGAAGTGCTGTGACATCCAGGATTCACTTCAAGTTCCTTCACCCTAGGGGTTGGTGGGATAAGGCAAGGTGAGGCCACAGAGCCCGGACCTGATGTGACGATCACCGAAGCCACATGATGGAGGCTTCAGGATTCGCTGTGCCCCACCCTCTCCTTGGGTGTTATTTCAGATTTCTCCTAATCAAAGGCTTCGATAAATGTTTCTAGTTAAGATACGGAGATGATTAAATATACCTTGATTCTTCATCTATTTTATAATACCAATCCGGCTGCAGTTGAAAATTGAAAGCACCCATGTTAAACAGAGTTGAAAGCAACTTTTACATGCAACGAGCCCCCTCCCTAATTTGCAGGATACACCCCCCTTTTCATCTCCTAGAGACAAAATCCATCAAAAACTCTCCTGACAGCATCCAGATGCCTTGAATTGGCTGTAAAATATTTCAAGGTCTCGGAGTAATTTAATGCCCTATGAAAGTAAAATAAATTGTGTACAAATAATTCAATAAGCTCAGGGAAGTGGGGAAAAAAAACATTAAGCATGTCACAGATGGCACCTCCAGGCATTTTATCAAAGCAAGTTTCATAATTTAACAAAATCATCTTGGCATCGCACACAAAGGCCTCCCCGTTTGATCCCTTAATAACACTGCTTAGCACTTTCAGGGGAACTGGCTTCTAGTGCCAGAGCAGTTCCCAGGCATTAGTTAATCAATCATCAAAAGATGTTTTCCACGCAGGCAGGCAGCGTGCGGAGCCGCCCTCGACCACCACGGAAGTGGCCATGGAAGAGGGAAGGCTTTCCAAGGTCACCCGTGGGGCAAAGGCCCAGCCAGAGGCCTAGCTGACAGGCTCAGGCCTCTCCTCTCCTGACACCGCATCCTCTTCCCACCAACCCGCAGCTGCAGCTGGAGTCCGGGAAGGCTCCGGCTTCCCAACCTCCAGCCTGAGACAGGCCGGCCCTTCCTCAGGACACCAGGCAAGCTTGTCCAAACAGAACGGTGGAGTCATCTCTGTCTTCCCCACCCGGGGCCTGGCAGGGGACTAGGTTTATTTTCTTTTCTAAAGAACAGAAAGCTTGGCTTTTGGCTAAGGGCCAGGGAATCCTACCCCTGAGTTTTGTTCAGTGACTTACATTTGTTTCTGGGTTTTTCTGTTTGTTTGTTTTGGGAACTGTATGTTTAAATTACAGAAGTATTATGCTCACGGGTCGAAAAGGCAAACCCTACAAAGGGGTTGAACAGAAAAGTCGAAAAGCAAATACATGTGTAGACATACCCACTCAGGGAGGGGAGGGTGACAACCCTTTCTTTTGTCCTCCTGCCCAACCACTTGAAAGCAGGTGGGACCTAGTGACTCACTTCTTTTCCTTTTCTTTTTCTTTTTTTTTCTTTTTTTGAGTCAAGTTCTCTTGTCACCCAAGCTGGAGTGCAGTGGCACGGTCAGAGCTCGCCACAGCCTCTAATTCCTGGACTCAGGCGATCCTTCCGCCTCAGCCTCCTGAGTAGCTGGGATACAGGCACGCACCACTCCACCTGGCTATGTTGCCCAGGTTGGTCTTCAACTCCCGTGCTCAAGCAATCTTCCCACCTCAGCCTCCCTGAATGCTGGGATTACTGGCATAAGCCATCACGACTGGCCTAATATAATATTTTTAAACCGAGATTGGTTCCTGTAACATATGTTTTTGGTGTGTTGCCTTTTTCATTTACTCCACACCCAAAGACACTCTATGAGCAGCACGCCTGTACATCTCATTGACCTCGGTGTCATCCATGATGTGTACGTTCCCATGGTTTGTTTAATCAGATCCTGATGGTAGACAAGGCTGGTGTTATTTGTTTGAGTATTATAACAAAACAACCACACAGGTGTGTCACTGACGTCAATTAACACAAGAAGCTTCACTTGTAATTTTAGAAGTCCAGATAAGGATGACATTGACATGCCAGTTTTGATGTCTCGGAATGGCCAGGATTGGAAAGACTGGTTGCAGCCAGTCTTAGGAAACGAACTCATCGCTGTCATTCTCACTAAGGGGGCAGCAGGGGCTACGCTGGTGAAAATGCTTCAGGAGTGATTTTGGCAGCATCATTCACCTTAAAAGGTGCTTGGCGGATAACCTGCTCTTCCTGAGGGTAGTGCTGGTTACAAAGTTGTGCTCACTTAGAGAATATTCTGTAACACAGTTATGATTTCTACACTTCTCCATAGGCTGCACTTTAGATAAAAGTGAAAAAACAGGCACTGGATTTGGGCAGGATCCCTGCCCTTTCTTTATAGGAAATCCATGGGGATCCAAGACCAGGGACTCCAGGGATGTCCCCTGCCCTGGCAGAACGTACTTGTAGGATGCATGGAAATTTTACGGGTACAGCCTTCAAAATAATCTGTGACTGTATTTAGGAATTTGTTATAAATAAGATGTGATACTTATTAGGTTAAAACAAATCACACAAAACCATGCCTTTACTTGTTTCTGCTGGAAGGCTAATCACATATACACCATCATAATTGAGATTCTTTGTTTTTGTTTTTGTTTGTTTTTTTCTTATTTGCAAAGGCTTAAAATTCCTGGAATTTAAGTAATTAGAGATGAAGTTAGGAAAAAGAAAAAAGTGATGTAAGTTAACATGGTTATTGAGTTAGCCAGTTATCTGACATTTTTCTAGAAAAACAAGGTAAAAATCAAAGATGCCACATTTTCTAAAACCAAACTAAAGATGTGGAGGGATCAGGTGTGGGCATGTGGAAGGAGCTGTTTGCGTGTGGCCCTGTGCTAAGGCAAGCCACTCCCGGGTTTAAGAACGGGAAGCAGAGATGAGTCTCCCCGCTGACCCAAGCTGAGGGTCTGCTTGGGGATTTCAGAAAAACATTTAGATGGCTGCTCTGCCCCCCAGAGGGTATCAGCAGAGCTGAGATGTAAACTGACACCCACAGGCATTTTTGTAAAAACCCTAGGTGGGCGTTCCCCAGGACTGGAGTGGTAGTGCCGGGTCTCAAAGTCCCACAGGCACTGTCTATCACTCAAGTGCAGAGAAAGACATTGACCCTCTCCTCCAACTAGGCATGCCTCCCCTCCCCCACCCTAGAATCGAGCCCAACCTTTATTTTGGCTGTTCTTTGATAAAGCAAAGTCTCCTCTGATTTCCCCGTATTTCTCCAGCTTCTGTGTGTCATGCAAGCCTTTTACATTATTAATAAAAGTTTCGAATTCAGTTACTTTGCTCTTGAATATGAAAGCTTCTCTTTGGGGGACTTTGAAACACACTAGATGCAAACTTTCCATTAAGGCACTTAGAGATAAAGCCTGATGATCTCCTTCCTTTGAACATCTAGAGATTTTAAAAAGCAAGACCGCCCATGGAATCCGGGATTGTATTTGCACTAAAAGAAGACGCAGAGACGACTCACAGAGCTCCCCATTTCGATGTGGCATAATTAAAAGTTTACTTTCTTTAGACCATTGCCATGGCAACGATGTTTGGTTGCCTATCTAAAAATCATCAGGGCCAGTGAGGTTATAGCAGGGCGGGTGGAAATGGCTTGGGAAGGTGTTTTAAGGATGTGTGTATGATTCAAGAGGGGCAGCTTGGAGGTGGAGAGAAGGAGGAGAGAGGAACTGTCCAAATAGCTCCTTGGACTTAAGTTATCTTGCAGAGGCACATTTAAAACGATCTTCATATTCTGAGCAGAATTCTAGTGAGACGTGGACGGCTTCTTGCTCCTATGTGGAATTATGCTTGTATTCAGCATTCCTTAGGAAACTGACTTTTCTACCTTGTCTATTTCTACCTTGTCTATTCTACCTTGTCAGTGCCCACACGCAGGTAAGTTTGGGGCAAGGGCTAATCTATGATTCAGGCTGATGAGACAGATTCCTGGGAAGCAGGGCTCAATGAATAATCCAAAAACAACACAGCCTGGGCTTAACCCAATACCCACCTTTTCTAGAAAACCTTTTCAAAATGTTCCTGCTTTCACCCATGTCTCTGTCTACCCAGGACCACGTGATACCTGCTCCTTCTTCACCCGCAGGGCATGGTTGGGGCATCAGAGGGTTATTCTGGGACCTTCTGTTTGCATGTTTTTACTTATAAATGGGAGCTGGACTGCGGTCCACAAGGCAGAGTGGAGTAGAGAACACTGGAGTCTCAGAAGGGAAGCGGGGAGGGAAGGGAGGACTGAAAAGCTACCTCTCGGCTACAGTGTTCACTGTTCCGGTGTCCAGACTTCACCGCTAGACTATCCATCCGGGTAACCAAAAACCACTTGCACCCCTAAAGCTATTGAAATAGCACCAAAATAAAATTAAAAGATCATCTGCTTTCCAGAGGACGCTGGTGAGGATGGCGCGGGAGAACAGTCAGTGCTTGGCGGAGGCGAATACTCAGCAGGTGCTTAGGAATTAGGATTTCTCCTCGTCATTCCATCTGTATTAGTCTGCTGTGCATTGCTGTAAAGGAGTACCCGGGGAGGGTGATTTATAAAGAAATACGGCTCATGTGGCCCGCACTTCTGCATGGAGTGGGCGTCTGCTTCTGGGGAGGCCTCGGGAAACCACAGTCATGGAGGAAGGGAGAAAGCAGGCATGTCCCAGGTTGAGAGAGATAGAGAGAGAGAGAGAGAGAGAGAGAGAGAAGGAGCCCAGACTATTTCAGTAAGGAGCTCTCAAGTTAACTAATAGCCAGAATCACTCATGATGGTGAAAACAGCACCAGGCTATCCATGAGGGAAGCACCGTCTGCCAGGGCCCCGTGGGGGTCACAATTCAACATGAGATTTGGAAGGGACACACATTCAACTACAACCATCTCTCTCCTGGCTCCCACTGCCTCCCACCCCTAAGCTGTTCGGTGCTCACAGCTGGGACCACCAGCTTCCGGCTTCTTGGGGAGGAAGTGACCTTGAACCATGGAGTGAGTGGTGAATGTGAACTCTTTGCCGGTCTCTCTGAACACCATGCCTTGCTTAATCCTCATGCCCACCAGGAAGCAGGAGCTATGATTATGTCCAATTCAGCGATTGGGAGACAAATATCCGGATGCGTTTGGTGAATGGGCCAAGTTCCATGAACTGAATGTGTCCCCCCAAAATTCACATGTTGAAATCCTAACCACCAATGGGGAGCTACGAGCAGTTGGGGCCTTTGGGAGATGACCTGTCGTGAGGGTGGAGCCTCCTGGAGGGGGTTAGCGCCCTTATAAGAGGGGCCCAGAGAGCTGTCTTGCGCCCCTTGCCGTCAGGGGCCTCCCTGAGAGGGTGACAGTCTGTAGCCCAGAAGAAGGCCCACCAGAACCGGCCTGCTGGCCCTGATCTCAGACCTCCAGCCTCCAGGACTTAGAGCAGTGAATGTCTGTTGTTCATAAGCCGCCCGGTCTGCAGCACTTTGTCATAGACACCCAGGCCACCAGCCCAGGAATGTCGGAGGTGACCCCAGAACTGCTGCCCTGCATGGCTATATTCTGCCTTCTTCTCCTCCCAATGGATATTCTTCCAGTGCTAACCAGGCAGTCCTGCTTGCTTTCTCATTTGCTCTTGTGGTACGCACTTGAGACAGTTGTATCCATGTTTAACAGACACAGAGACAGGCTGGGGAAAATGTTACCTCTTGAGGTCACTGGCAGGAAGGGAGAACACACCAATGTGGGTTGTGTCTGAGATGATTCCACCCTGTACACCCGCCTAGTCCTAGAATCCAGTGCTGTCAGCCAGAAACCGGCCAAAGTCAGGTACAATAAACACTTAGCTCTTTTACGGGACATCCGCGGGGACGCTCAAGCCCACATGAAGTCCAAGGTGGGGCCTGCCAAAGTTCTGAGTGGATGACAGCCAATGACAGACTTTCACCCAGCCCGACAGTCAGGAGCTTTCAGTTAGCTGTACATCTCATAAGGTCCAGGCCACCGCATTTTGACAACGTAAAGTCTGTGTCTCTCGTAGCTTCTGTCTGTCATCGCCACGGACTCTTGGCCTATTTCAGCTCTTAGGACACCCCTGTGTTGGTGGCACAGTTTGTGTGATTTTCTGTAGGACATGAGACTCCGCTGGGCTCAAGCAATGGTGCTCACGCCATCTCCCGGTATCCCCCAGGGGTGAGACAGGCCTTGTGGAAACAGCACGCCAGGTGCTGGCCGAGCCAAGTTGCCGTTCCCTGGACGGGCAAGCAACTCCAGGAAGACCTCCAGCTCCCCCCACACTCAGGTTTGGCTCTGGGGCATGCTGGGGGAGCAATCCTGCGGTGATGTCAGACCTGTGAACAATCACTCTCCCAGAACATACCAACTTGTGCCCTTCCTGGATTGGGAACAGATCTTAATAAAAATAAAACGAATCTTCTTGGGGCACTGCTGTCCATGTCGCAGAATTCCTAAGCATCTTTTAGGCTGGGGTTGCAAACTTGAATGCTTCCAGGCCCAGTCGGGTGACCTAGAGGCCCAGCGTGGACTGGGGTGGTGTGAGGCCTGTTATCTAGAAGGGCAATCACCCCCAAACTGGCTCCACCAGGCGGCTCTCCTAAGGGACGTGCCAGAGTGTGGAGAACCACAAACATGGATGTGTTCAGACCCTGGAAGTACTAGAAGTGTGTTCCTAAAATCACTGCTAAACAGTCAAGGAATAACGAATCTCCCTCTTCCTATCCACCTGAAAACCACACCCATACCCTAACCATTTCTCCAGCATTTCCTGTTTCATTTTGAGCACCTGTCATGTCCCAGACTCTGCAGCGGGCACTAGGATGGAGGGTGGAGCACCCAGAGCCCAGAGCCCTGCTCCTCATCATGCTGTTACAGGCACCAAACTCTTTGTCCTCCTCGGTGATGACACTTGCAAATGGTTTCTCTCTGCTCTACCTGGCACCTCTCTGTCATTCCAGCAGAGACCTGAGGAAGAGAAGGCGTAACCCACAAACTCCAGAGTGCTCCATCATCGGCCAGAAACCATGTCCTTCTACAGCCTCGGCTGAGCAAGTTTAGCTCTCAGCTTTTCTCTTTAATTGACCCTAAAGAGACTCGCCAAGACACCTTGGATGTTCCTGGAGATGTCCTCTCCCCACCCCATCTGGAGATGAGATGGGCCAGCTTCCTCAGTTTACTTCCCAAATTACAACGAGGCAACACAAGGACCGTGTTCCTCGGGGACTCCATTCGTTCAATGTCCCCTGGAATCCTCAGAGCCTGCACAGTCCCTGGGACATCTGTGGGGTTGTGGTGAACAGGGGTTATCCAGAGAGTGAAATGGTTCCATCTACACTTGGCCATCAGAGCAGAAGGCCACGATGACACCGTCCACATTCTGAGAAAGTATGTGGCATGAGCCTCGATCCCAGCACTCCATGCTGGTTTGCGAGGTCACTGCTGCATTTCGGGCCCAGAGTGGAACCTGCGCATCAGACAGGGTCTTGATGGTCCTGGTCACATATGGGAACCAGGAGTTTCCCTTCACATCTCAGTAGGATTTCCACCTAAAGCAATGGTCTCCGATGTGTCTGGAAATGGTTTCTCACAACCCAGGAAACATGTCCCAGACTCTGCAGCGGGCACGAGGATGGAGGGTGGAGCACCCAGAGCCCAGAGCCCTGCTCCTCATCATGCTGTTACAGGCACCAAACTCTTTGTCCTCCTCGGTGATGACACTTGCACATGGTTTCTCTCTGCTGTACCTGGCACCTCTCTGTCATTCCAGCAGAGACCCGAGGAAGACCCCAGGTGTGGGGAAGAAAATATGACTGTCTCTATATAGGAAAGTATTTCTATTTCTATTTAGTTACTCTCATTCTAAAAAGTGGGATAAGAAGTTTTTCCAAATGCATCCAGGGACTGATGGTTTATAAATCCCCCATTTCACTCACTGGATAATACCCATTCACCGCGTCCTCACAGATGTGCCAGGGACCGTGTGGGCTCTGGGGATTCCAGAGGGCATTGAACAGATGGAAACCCCGAGAAAACCAGTCCTTGCGTTGCACATGCATGGGAGGGACTGCACCCAATATTGTTTATGGATGGAAGGGCAGGACCAAAAAAGTTTCGAGAACACCTCCTGGAAGGACACCTGGAAGGGAATCCTGGCGGGGGCGGCAAGGGCATCTAGTGGGGAGTGGGTGGAAGGGCCTGTAAGGAATTATCCCCACTCAGCTGGGCTTGTAATTACCCTAATGAACAGGTTGTAGCTCTTCTGTGTCAGGTGTTGTATTCAGCAACTCTTAGGCACCGTCTCATTCCTTGTTCACGACAGCCCTGTTACCTTTCTGCTATGATCCTCATTTTATGTAGGAAGAAACAGAGATTCAGGAAGTTCAGATAATTCATGCAAGGTCCCAGAGTTAGCACACCAGGCAGCCGGGACTCAAACCCAGGTCTCTCCAAGTAGAGGTTCTGCCCCTGCTAAAAAGCTACTTTAAAAAGAGCCAGAATTCCACTTTAACTGTTTGGGAAAATTATCTGAAATGTGGAAATGGGGGTGCCAGCCCACTCAAGTCCTCTCAGCGAGATCGTGGTACCCGCTTCCCAGAGACCCCCTGGGGTGTTTCGTTTTCTAAGAGAACCTACCAGTGTTTGATTTGGGGGTTTACCATTAACTAAAGTCACATACTCTCTGAGTTTACATGTAAACGTGCAGGTTTATGTTAGGAAAGGATGCAAATTAATTTTATCCAGAAGAAAAGATAATCCCAATGGCTATTACTATTATGATTTACTTTGTAGAAATTAACACCTTTTGTTTCTAACTTAGTGATTGTATTTTAAGTTTTCTTTAAAGGGCTCTATAAATTCTAGATCCTCCCATGACTTTTGAACAACCTTTACCACCTTACCAGTTCCATGATTAATTAACAAATTGAATACAGTCTTTGGATATAGCTTTCTCATGTGTCTGTTCTTCATCTATGTGAGAGTCTATGTGCAATTTTTGAAAATCACAGGCTAGGCTCAGTGGCTAAGCCTGTAATCTCAGTACTTTGGGAGGCCGAGGCGAGTGGATTGCCTGAGCCAGCGGGTTTGAGACCACCTGGGAAACTTGGCAAGACCTCATCTCTACAATAAATCAAAAATTAACTGGGCATGGTAGCATGCACCTGTAGTTTTGCCTGCTTGGAAGGCTGAGGCAGAAAGATCGCTGGAGCCCAGCAGGTTGAGGCTGCGGTGGCCGGGAACGTGCCATGGCCCTCTAGCCTGGGTGACAGTGAGACTCCAACTCAAAAAAAAAAAGAAAGAAAGAAAAGAAAAGAAAGAAAAAGAAAGTCACAGTTTGGCAGAACTTATCATTCCACATCTGCTAAAGAGACATTCATTTTCTAAGTGCTTGGCATAAAAATGTTGGCTGCACCCCTCAATCCCTCAAACTCCCGAGTGACTCTTGTGGGTAAAATAAACTCCCCCCCACCTTGGCCCACTCTGAGGTGACTGGTACCCGTGGCACTTGGTGCACAGGAGCTCAGGGGTCTGACCCAGGATTTTCCAGGCCACCCCATGCAGGATCCTCTGTTTATAACAAAAGCCTTGTAAAATTCTATTCACAACGTTGAAGTAAAATTCCTTGGTAGTATAACCTACTATACACATAATTTAAAAAACCAATGTAATGTAAAAAATTAAAATACATGAAAACATGCATTTCAATAAGTAAATCCTCAAGCAAGACTATCCTAGAAGTCATAGGAGCCAGTACATGCTGTTATAGGAAATATACTTGGAACTGGGTGTGGTGTCCCATGTCTATAATTCTAGTTACTCGGGAGGCCAGGTCAGGAGGATCACTTGATCAACACAGAGAGACCTCGTCTCAAAAATATTAATAATGATAATGGTGCAACCATACAGTTTGATAGAAGAAATGAGACCTAATGTTTGATAGATTAGTGAGTGACCAGAGTTTACAGCAATCTATTGCATATTTCAAAATAGCAGAAGAGAATAATTGAATGCCCCTAGACAAATATTTAAGGTGATGGATGTCCCAATGACCTTGATTTGATCTTTAAAAATTATAGGAATGTGCCGGGTGTGGTGACTGAAGCCTGTAATCCCAGCACTTTGGGAGACTGAGGTGAGAGGATTGCCTGAGCCCACGGATTTGTGACCAGCCTGGGCAACTTGGGGAGACTTCATCTCTACAATAAATCAAAAAAATTAGCCAGGCAGGTAGCGAGTGCCTGTAGTTCTGACTACTTGGAAGGCTGAGGTGGAAGGATCACCTGAGCCCAGTGGGTCAACGCTGGGGTGGCCGTGATCATGCCACTGCACTCCAGTGTGGGCTACAGACTGAGACTTCGACTCAAAAAAAATTATAGGAATGTATTAAGTCACACATGGGACCCCAAAATATGTACCTTTTATGTATTCATTTTTTAAAAAACACTTTTAAAAGAGAACACATGTGAGGGAGGCATGGCAATATTCAACTAAAACGGGCATTTTCCTCTTGGTCTTTGGCATTTTGCAGTGAAGGCTATGTATGTACTTTGAAGAGGTGTACATCTGGCCTCCCAGTGCACATGATGGCTGTGAGCTGCAGGTGACACAGGTGTGGTGTTCGGGGCGCCAAGACCCTGTAGACATGGCCTCGGATAGTGATTTTTTCAAAATAGTGTCCGATTCTTGACAAAACTCCAAACAAAACAAAATACAAGCTTTCCTCCATGCATATGTAATAACAGTGCTGGAAATTTCATGTATGTTGAAATTGCACAAAGATGCTTTGTATTTATTTACAAAATGGGCTTTGGCTGCAGATGATTATAAACAGGCTTTTCTTCTGGTGGGAGCCAACAGGTTAAGTATTCATGGAGAGAAGCATCCTACCGCCTCACCACCTCTAACATCCCAGTCTTTCCCTCAAGTACCCATGGCCACCCCCAATTATTGCAATCAGAAACTCTTCCACCAATCTCCACAATCCTTCCGGGGGGCAGGCGCCCATAAGAAGCCGGGTCAATCTAAGTTGCAGTGTATTTTATCACCTACCATGTGGGGGTCCTACCGGCAAGCTCCCATGGATTTGCATGTCACAGCGCTGGCCTCCAGTCAGCAGATCTAGCCGAAATGGCAGTTCCTTTCAGGTGGATGGAGCCTGTGATCCCTCAGGCCTATCGTGGAGGGCCAGGGGTTTTGTCCAAGTAACTCACCTTTCTTTATTTTTTTTTGAGTTGGAGTCTCACTCTGTCATCCAGACCGGAGTGCAGTGGCTGCTCCCGGCCACCGCCGCCTCCACCTGCTGGGCTCTGGCGATCCTTCCGCCTCGGCCTTCTGAGTAGCTGGAACTACGGGCGGATGCTACCATGCCAGGCTACTTTTTTGGATTTATCGTAGAGATGAGGTCTCCCCAAGTTGCCCGGGCGGGTTCAACCCGCGGGCTTAGGCCATCCACTCACCTTGGCCTCCCAAGGCGCGGGATTACAGGCTGAGCCACCGAGCCCGGCTGTAACTCACCTTTCTAAGTCCTCTCCTCACTCAAATCCATTCATTCATCTGCTCTTGCCAGCCCGCCTAAGTCTTGGACCGAAATGCAAATACTGAAAGGGCGGGGCATTTGAGATGAAGGTGTGGGGTATTCAAGATGAAGGGGCGGGGCATTTGAGATAAGGGGACGGGGCATTTGCAATGAAAGGGCGGGGCATTTGTGATCAGGGGATGGGGCATTCGCGATGAGAGACCAGGGTATTCGAGATGAAGGGGTGGAGTATTCGAGATGAAAGGCCAGGGCATTTGCGATGAAGGGGCGGGGCATCTGCAATGGGTCAGAGGAGAGCGCCTCAACGTGAACACGTTGTGAGAAACACACACACCAGCTAGGCACATGGTATATAAAGAGTTTTTTAAATTTTATTGCTACTAAAACCTTTGGCCCACTTGAATCTTTTTTTTTTTTGCTGCTCCACTTTAAACAAATTTTTTATTGTAATAAAAAAAATACAGGCTGGGCTTGGTGGCTCAGCCTGTAATCCCAGCACTTTGGGAGGCCGAGACGAGTGGATTGCCTGAGTCCACGGGTTTGGGACCAGCCCTGGCAGCTTGGCGAGACCTCATCTCTACAATAAATCAAAAAATTAGCCGGGCGTGGAGGTGCGTGCCTGTAGTACCAGCTACTTAGAAGACTGAAGCAGAAGAAGCGCCAGAGCTTAGCAAGTTGGTGCTGGGGTGGCCGTGAGTGTGCCACTGCTGCACTCCAGCCTGGGTGACAGAGTGAGACTCCAACTCAAAGAAAAAAATGCATTCTATGAGCTTTTCCATTCAACCATTTTGCAGTATATGGTTCAGGGCAGTAAGTACTGTCACATTGCTGTGCACCCATCCCCCGTTCATCGAGAAACGTCCCCATCTTCCCAAACAAAGGCTCTGTCCCCTTAAACATCAGCTCCCTGTTCTCTCCCAGCCCAGTCCTGGGCACCACTATTCCACTCTGTCTCTGTGAACCTGAGGACACTAGGACTTCTAACCGGAGCCATGCAGCATATGTCTTCCTGGAACTGCCCGTTTTACCTTGCATCACATCCTCAAGGCTCCCACAATGCAGCATGTGCCAGAACCCTCCTCCTTTTGAGGGCTGAATGGTGCTCCATGGTATGGAGAGACCACACTAAATTTGTGCACGGATAGCCACCAGCAGGTGCCCGTGGCTTTCTCCTTTCCCACGCGCGAGCCACACCACTATGAACATGGATGTGAGTCCCTGCTCGAGTCTCTGTTTTCTGTTCTTGTGGGCATCTGCTTAGCAGGTGGCCGCTGGGTCACTAGCTGCTTCTATTTGGACATGTGTCCTGCTTTCTACAGCCGCTGTGTCCCTTTCCTACTGTGTCATTTTTGGAAGAGACAGGTGATCAGACTGCTCGCTCCAGCAAATGCATAGAGTCCTGGCTAACTTCGGACCACAGGCCCTGGAGTGGATCAACAGGCCTCCAGCCCTGCTTCTCCCCTCATTCTCATGCTGTGAGGACATGGACCAGTTAGCCAATCTCTGCGCAGCCTATGTCCCCAGCCAGGAGGTGGGGACCGTAAATGGGTCCTGCTTCCAGGGCTGTTACAGGAGCCATGAGTGTAACAGGTACCTGGTGCGAGGTAAGATCTACATTGTGTCTGTTCAATCCAGTGCAATCCGATCTTACCAATCTTCTGTGTTTTTTAAGGCAAACTGGAAATCTGGATTTTTATATGAAACTCCCTCATCTTAGAATGTGGGCAAATAGTTCAGGTTAAAAATAAAATAGTGTGTGAGTCAAAGAGACAAGTCTGTGAGCCAGAAGTGCCCCGGGCTGCCGGTGCGACAGGCAGTAACAGCATGCTGTGATGCAGCTGCTGAAGCAGGATTCCAGGAAGGTTGCACAGAGGAGGAGGCATTTAAGCTGAGCTGCTCCACAAATTACACTGTGACAGTGAAAGGCAGGCATGGAGGGCCCAGGAGGTGCAGGGACGACACCTGGTCAGACTTCGGGTCGGTCATTTAGGGAAGAAGATGTTGGTTCTCAACACAACCCCAGATGGTTTAACAAGCAAGGCTTTCACAGTCAACCAAGGGGCTGAACTTCCACCTGCCATCCACATGGTCGTGGCCTTGGGGCTTGTTTCCCATGTCCGGGAGGTGATATCTCTGCTTCTGCCCAAGGGCTGGTGTTACAGTCAAGCAGCCTCTGGGTCATGTCACCAGCAACACACTCGGAACAGTAAGAGTAAATGAAACTGGTGTCAGGAGAGACTCTGGCTTCAAAGGGAAAGTCTTCAAGGACCCGCAAGAGTTCTCACTTAAATCCCAAAACAGCACGGAGTCTCTCTCCCACTACAGAGAACCTGATCACTGACTCTGGGATGAGTATATCAATGACAATTTAAATTCCTGTGCTTTTCCTAGTGATTCTTTTGATGGTGGTCACCCTCTCCCCCGCCAACCTTGGATCCTGTCTCCACAGCCATTCCTCTGCACAGCTGGGGTTCTGGGAGAGTGAGGTCTACCTTCTGCTTCATCTCTCTTTTCTTTGTTGTTTGAGTTGGAGTCTCACTCCGTTGCCCAGACTGGAGTGCAGTGGCCGCTTCCGACCACCGCAGCCTTGACCTTCTGTGCTCCGACGATCCTTCCGCCTCAGCCTTCCAAGTAGCTGGAACTACAGGCGCGCGCTACCACGCCCGGCTGATTTTTTTGATTTATTGTAGAGATGAGGTCTCGCCAAGTTGCCCAGGCGGGTCTTGAACCCGTGGGCTCAGGTAATTCACTCACCTCGGCCTCCCAAAGTGCGGGATTATAGGCTGAGCCACCGAGCCCGGCCTGTTTCATCTCTTTAACAGAAGAATGTGTTTTCATTCTGAGCACAAAGGGTGCCTTGAGATTCAGAGCGGGCAATTTAGAAGGAAACAAGTAGCCGATGCTGTGAACAGATTCTTGTGTTGTAATAGGCAAATGTTCAATTAAACCACATCTCACCTGCCAAAAATCCCTCATGAATCCTCGATATATGGAGGGAGCAGGTTAATCTCTTGTGACAGACCTGTCATAAGGTGACCCCGGTTCTCAGCAGCGCTGGCAGGCTGGTCCCAGGCCCACCTTTCCTGAAAAGACCTGGGGGTTGACATTCTGAGGCACATTTGCATGCTCCTCAGCCCTGGTCATGGAGGTGTTTGGGACTGGATTATTTGACATTTACAGATACGCCAGGCCTGTGCTCAACTGCTTTCTCTTGCTTTATTTCACTTTACTATTCCTTACATCCTTCTTATAGAGAAAAACACTTGCGTGACTCACTTTACTGGTGACTAAATCAAAGCTCGTGACAGCATCTTAATTGGTCCCAAGTGACATTGCCAGCCAGCGAGGAGGCGGATGGCTGCCGTCCTGTCCTGGCCCCAGAGTCCAGCGTGCTCCCACCGAGAGCAGGTGCTGCACCTCACGCGTGCAGCCCTCTTTCTGCAATGTCCTTCCTCCACCTCCACACCCCGGACTCAGTGCAAAGGCCAGTCCCTGAGTGAGGCTCCCTGACCTCCCGCCAGCCAGCTGTCCCCACCTCCCCACTTCCCTGCATCACTCGGTGTTGCTGCCTGGGCCCCACTGACATCGAAGGCAGGATGAAGTGCTGCCCCGTGTGTGGGGGATGCTAAGCGGCATCCCTGGCCTCCACCCACTGGGTGCTGGTGACCCCCAGCCCCAGGTGTAACAACCAGAAATGTCTCCACACATCACCAAGTGCCCCTGGCTGCCAAATCATCCTCTCTGAGAAGCCCTGCTGGTGTCCCCCTTGGTTATGGTCTTCCGGCCTTTGTTGGTGCCCGGTTGCTTATTGGGCTGTCAGAGTATTGCTCATCTTTCTGGTGGGAATTTCAGCCACATGGGAACAAGGACCTGGGCAGCTTCCCCACCTTCCAGACAAGATACCTGGAGCCTGCCAGGCCCACAGTAAGCACTCAAGGAATACCCGCTGAGTCAGCAAGTGAACGCATGTATGATAGACGCAGTGGCTGATAGAGAAATGATGGCCACTGCGTCTTGCATTTTGTATCAGGAAAACAAGCCGTGAAGGACAGACGAATCCACCAGCTGTGAGTTTCGGGGCAGACAGACCGAGTTCGGATCCTGGCTTCCCCTTCCGACTTGGTGTGTAACCTTTTCTCTCCTATTACTTTATTGAGACTACGTCACTGAAGTATGGTTGTTATTAAGGTGAAATATGCAGATTTTAGGTGTAAAATGAAATGAAATTTGGAAAATGTAAACATTCTCGTCGCCCACACCCTATCAGACGCGGGACACTTTCATCATTCCAGGAAGTTCCATTTTGCTCTTTCTCAATCAATGCACTGTCCCTGGCAGCCAGCCACCATGCCAGCTTCTGCCCTCACAGGGTAGTTGACCTGTCCTAGGAGTTCATAAAAAAATAATCACACAACAAACACACCTCGTGTCTGTTTCTTAGCATAATGCATCATCCATATTTTGGAGTGATCAGCTGTTCGTTCCTCTGCACTTCTGAGCTCCGTTCTTTCTAGCGTGTGAACACACCAAGGATCACGCTCGCTCGGCAGATGCTGGACATGGAGGTGGTGTCGGTTTCTGGCTGCTGAGAAGATGCTGCCGCCATGTGGCTTCACACTTCCCTGATGACTAACAGTGCTGAGCAGCTTTTTGTGGGCATCCTGACCCCTTGTAGCTATGCAATTCTAACCTAGACCCTTGCCCTCTGAGCAGCAAGAGTCACGTTCTCTCTAAGTGGGGTTATCCTCCATCCCTACAGGGACATCATGAGGATAAATGACGTGTGTCCTCCGCAGCCTGGCACAAAATAGGTCCTCGGCAGTGCCAGCTGCGCGGGCCACTGCTCAGGCAGATTCTAAATTAGTTTTAGCATTCAAAGCCTTGCTAGAAAATCTGAACACCATCTTAAGGGTTGCCGATGTAGACGTGGGCTTGGGGCAGCAGTATTGGGAGCTGCGGTTCGTGATCTGTGGGGCCCGGGTCATTCAGGACCTGAACTGAGAGGGAGCATTTTCTTCTGGGTGTGGGTGGGGGTTGGGGGGTGAACTCAAGGGCCCTATTGTTTCCCGACTGTGATCGGAAGTCACTGCCCAGATCAAAGGCAGAGAGATGGATGTGGGGGACTCAGGGGCACACAAAACTGTCCCTTAAAGAAGGAAAGAGAAGAGGTACTAAAGAGAGCATCCAGGGTCTCCTTCTCTCCTCTTTCCTGTGTAACTGGCCTGCAGGGTGGAGAAAGTCAAAACTGCCGCCGTTACGGCTGGTTGGGTCACTTGGCTTGTGGTGGGAAAAGCCAGCTGCTTTCTGCAAAGTCTGTGTCCCCAACTCCAAGACAGAACGAGGAAACACTCTCTGCTTTTTTCTCAAATACACATAGATGTGCACACTCCTTCCGAGACTCCAGAACTCATCTTGGGGTGAGCTCACTCTTCTGGAATAGCGAAACGGGGTGGCTTGTATGACTACCATCCATCGGTGGGGGTTTGATGAAAACACTGTTTGCAGGTAGGGAGCACAGAAATGGCTTCCAGGGAAGAGGGACGTTCTGTGTTGGGCCGATCGGCTCACACAGATGCGCTGCCCTCGTGAAAGTCCTTCAGGCTGTGCAGGGAGAACCACATGCATTTACAGAATAAAACGTGAATGAAAGTTCCAAGAAGAAGCTAAGAAGCTGGGAGCTAAACACTGGGTACACAGGGACAGGAAGATGGGAGCGACAGCCCCTGGGGATAAGGGGGGAAGGCCACCCGTTGGGTGCCATGTTCACTAACTGGATGTTCCATAGAGGCCTCAGACCCAGGATCACGCAGAAACCCAGGTGGCCAGCCTGTACATGTACCCCATGTCTAAACAGTAAGAACGAGGGGAAAAGATAGAAGTGCCCACAGTTGGTACAAGGGGAGGGTCCAGGCTCTGGCTCCCACTGCAGATGTAATTCTGATAGGTAACAGACATGCCAAGTCTGCCTCCCACCTCTGGTCAGTGTCTCCCCAGCCTCCAGACCTCCGGCCAGTTTCACTTCTTGGAGCTCAACTGTTACCCCCAGGCTGGAAGCGGGGGGAAACCACCCCGGGTCGTCCTGACTCCGGAATACCCTGATAGAGCAGGCAGGACACATGCGGGAAGTTTGCTCTGTCAGAAAGAGACAAGCAGGCCTGGCGCTGAGCCTTTGATCTCATCTCAGAAGAGAGTTATGATCCGTCCCCACGAATCTCTGCAGTTTGGACATGAAAGACAGAGGGAGGAACACGTGAGCGGCGCAGGAAACGCCCCAGAGGCCCCACAAACGGCCTCAAAGTATGCCAGGCACACACACGGCTGGCTGGGCAGGAGCAGACCGGCTGTCCCTGGGAGGAAGGAAAGGAGCCTCTTCCCAACCCTTAGCAAAATCCTAATGGGAAATTCGGGTCCCGGGCAAGGGGTGAAGGTGGGAGAACTTCCTTGCATTTCCCAGCATCCACAGACCAGGGAGGAAGAGCAGAAAAAAGGGAACAGATGCCCAAGTCTCTGCGCCTTTGCTGGGAGGCCGGATTTGGCCTTTTTTCCCCACCTGGCCTGGGCTTCACTCTGGGCTGGGGACGGCTGTGTTCGGAGCATCCTCTCTCTGCAGGACTGGTGATCCGCGGAGGCTTCCGGCCAACCCAGGCCACCTCCTCTCCTTGCCAAGCTGAGTCTTCCTGAACCAGGTGCAGGTGGCCTGGGGATGCCCCTGGGACACACAGACCCTCAACAGGGGGCCTCCCCAGGCCCAAGCAGCATTCCTGGTTGCCTCCCGCAAAGCCGGTGGTCCTCACAGCCTCTGGGCTTGGATCTGACATGCTCCAGAATCTCTGGGTTTCCTTTCTGCTTCAGCAGGTGAGAGGGAGCAAGGAGGGGTCTTGGGGCATCCCCGTGGAAGGAAGGGATGGAGTTCAGCTTCTGCTGCCTCTGGGTTGAAGCAAAGAGTCCTTGGTCAGGGAAACTTTGGGCATGCAGGGAGAGGGCAGAGAGCCCTGCTGTCCCTCCCACCCAGGGCTCTCCTTCTTGGCTGGGACCCTCTGTGGCCCCCTCTCTCCTGTCCCTGTCCCATGTCCCTCCCTCAGTGGGTGACTGACTGTGTCTGCAGTGTGTCATTCATTAGGCTTTGTTCCAGCCAGACCTGTGAACCCACATCTCCCCAGCAACCACAGGTGGTGGGTACCATGACGCTCCCACTTCACAGTTGAGAACACCAAGGTCCAGGCAGGAACCCTTGGGGTGACACTGCAGGGAAGGGAGACACCAAAATACCACCCCATGCCATCTGGCTCCACAGCGCATACAGGAGATGCCACGGCTGCCAAGAAGGGCGGCAGACATGCTCTCAGTGCTGGGTTGCATCTGGTCACCAGTCTGTTGGGTCTGTGGTGGGCAGTGAGGGGAACAAACCAACGGCCTCGGTTCCTCCACGATCTTCCACAGAAAGGGTGTGAGTGGATTGCCTGAGCCCGCGGGTTTGAGACCCACCTGGGCAGCGATACCTCATCTCTACAATAAATCAAAAAATCAGCCGGGCATGGTAGCGCATGCCTGTAGTTCCGGCTACTTGGAAGGCTGAGGCGGAAGGATCGCCAGAGCCCAGCAGGTCGAGGCTGTGGTGGCCGGGAGTGGCCACTGCACTCCAGTCTGGGTGACAGAGTGAGACTCCAACTCAAAAAAAAAAAAAGAAAGGAGCATTCTGGGATACTGGGACTGGGGTTTTGGAGCACTGATCCCAGAGTACCCGAGCTCTGAGACCTGGAGACCCGGACCCTGGCTTCCACTCAGGCAAGCCAAGAGGTTGCGAGTCTCCAAAGCAGCTCCAAGCGCGACTGAAAACGAGATCTGAACATCCAAGAGATAGCGCCTGCTTCTCTCGTGTGTGTCCAGGGCCACATAATGGACACCGAGCTCCCCTTCTGCTCCCCACCCTCGCCCCTCACTCCCCCAAAGGAATGGACGACACTAGCTTTTAAGGCATCGGAACTGAGATGGCCCCAGCCCCACGCACAGCCACCCAGGCAGCTGCCCTGGGAGACCACGTCCCAGGAGGGGGCTTGGCCATTTGTGGTGGTTCCATCCGGCTGTGCAGGTCTGCGTCACCATCCTGGCCCCCCCCGCTCCCCACCCCACCCATGACTGCTCTTTCTCACACCCTCAGGTCACTCCCGTCTTGCCTTTGTGGTGTCCTCCCAGGTTCTGCCTTGGCCTGGGCCTCCTCTCTGAATCCTCCTGGTGCATCTCACCCTCTCCTATAACAGCCACCATCTCACCCCTAATGACCCAGAGCTGTGTCTCCTGAGACCCCATGCCCGTATTTCCACCTGGATATCTTGGATGCCTTAGACTGGGAGTGCTGGAACTAGGCTTGTCACCTCCCCGTGGAGAGTGGTGGTCTCACACTGCTGCCTAAGGGCCCTTCCTCATTTTCTGTTGTCTGGGAATGACCCTTGTCGCACTTTGGGTACTTTGCATCTGAGGACTCACCAGCCTTGGTCACACCTCCCCAGGTCAGAGCTCCCAGAGCCAGGCTCTCTGCCCCTCCTGCAGGCGAGACATAGGCACGTGATGTGAGACCCACAGTCTGGTGCATCCCGAGACCACCAGAGATCTGGAAGGGAGCAGTCAGAGAGAGGAGGCCAGGGTGAGAGCAGCTGCAGGTCAGGAGGTCGCAGGGGAGGCTGCCTGCCAAGCGTGACCCTCGCCGGGGTGTCCCGGCATCTACTGGCTTCTCAAGTACTCTGTGGGGCTGCTGGGAGGTAGCGGCTCCTTGTCTGGCCAGCTCTGCCATGTGGTCATGGCCTCTGCTTCAGGAAGCTTAGCCTGAGGCCTGGTGTCCCAGCCCCAGCAATATCATCTTAATAAATCACCCTGCTGCTTACAAAGAGGAGGCCAGCTTCTGCTGCTTGCCACCAGGAACCCCGACCTAAGGGCTGACGTCACCCCAGGCTACTCTGATGGTCCTCCCAGAGCTCCTTCGAATCCACCTCCTCCCTCCCATACTTTTCAGTCTTGGTCCCTTCAGTCTGCCTCTCACAAGGCAATGGGGTGATCCTAGACGCATTCTGATCCTGTCAATTCTTTCTTCAAAATTCTCTGTCTCCAGGTCCCTGGGCTCACAGCTTACTATCTCCCCATCAGGATCCAGCCCTCCATATTTGCTGTCCTTCTCAGGTTCAGAAAATCCAAACCTTCCCAGGACACCTCTGAGTGGTTCACAGTGAGGACCCTTCCTGGGTCACAGGGCATTTGAAATGTGTGTATACACTGTGTGCCTGTTGGGAGCAGCCCCCACTCCATACTGCAATATTTCTCTGTGTACTTGCTAACACTTGGTGCTGTCATCAGACTTTTAAATTCTTGGCCCGGCACACTGACGCTTGCCTGTAATCCCAGAGTTTTGGGAGGCTGAGGCAGGGGATCACTGGGGGCCGGAGTTCGAGGCTGCAGAGAACTTTCCAAAGCGTAGCTTTTCCACATCATCTTTCTCCTGGCTCAGTGCAATAACTAAACTTGGGGCCAGTGGGTTTTTATAATTTTGACTTTATAAGTCCCTGGCTAGTCTTGCTTATAAAAAGAAGAAAGAGCCGGGCTCGGTGGCTCAGCCTGTAATCCCGTGCCTTTGAGAGGCTGAGGTGAGTGGATTGCCTGAGCCCGCTGGTTCGAGACCCGACTGGGCAGCGAGACCTCATCTCTACAGTAAGTCAAAAAATCAGCCGGGCGTGGTAGTGCATGCCTGTAATTCCGGCTACTTGGAAGGCTGAGGCGGAAGGATCGCCGGAGCCCAGCAGGTCGAGGCTGCGGTGGCTGGGAGCGGCCACTGCACTCCAGTCTGGGCGACAGAGTGAGACTCCAACTCAAAAAAAAAAAGAAGAAGAAAGAAAGTTCAGCCACCATTTGATTCTAAATGGCATCATGGCAAAGTTTTATACCACAACTTTTGCACTCCAGTCTGGGTGACAGAGCAAGACCTTGTTTCTGAAATAAAATAAAATGAAAAACAAATCTTTGCCAGCCTAAAAAGTGGGCGCTCTGGGTGTCCACGCTTCTTCCTGCGTGTTCTGCCTCTCCACTCTCTGCTGTCTGCGCTCGGCTGCACTGCTCTTCCTTGGCTCATTAGAACGTGGAGAGCGTCTGGACACTGAGGCTTCACCCGGACACCCATCACAATGCTTTCTTCCTGTCTTAACATGTCCTTTTTTGTGGTGGCTGGAGCTGTCCAGAGTTTTTCACGTGGTTGCAGCAAGTTTTACATCTTCTGCATTCGGTTCCTGCTGCAGAACGCTCATTCCGCCCGTTCCACTCGCCCTTAGATTTCAGACCAGGCATCATCTGCTAGGTGAATTAAGTGTCCTTCCCTGACTGCCATTGTCTACTTGACCTTGGTATGTGTGTGGGCTTATACACGTGTACAAAGATGTAAACACAAACACACATATGTACATCTGCGTACATATACAAGAAGGACCCAAAAAACCAGAATTTATTTATAGAAAATTGTGTATTTATTCTTACTTGTTTAAACTTCAGTCACCTTCAAAGTACTCTCCGTGTGTTGCAATTCATCTATCAAGACACTTTTTCTACTGCTCAGAACAGTTTTTGAACTTGTCGATTTTGACGCCTTTTAGGGCTTCTGCTGATTTTTTTTCACCTCTTCCACATTGGCAAACGTTTTCCTTTGAGGACTTTTTCATCAGAGGAAACAAAAAAAAAGTTGCTTGGGGTGAGATTGGGCGAACAGGGAATGTGAGGTCCAGGGGTCATGCCGTTTTTGGATCAAAACCAGCTGAACACTCAGTGCCATGTGGGCAGGTGCATTCATAAATCACCCATCATGAAATGGGCAGACACATTAAAAGAATCACCAAAAAAAATTCATTGAAGCTGAATGAAGCTTCTCGCAACACTAACTGGTCCATGGATGTTGATGGTTTTTAGAACACTTAGCAGGGGAAGCCTGTACTACAAGGGACCCACTCTCCACAAGACAATTTCTGGGTTTTTTTGGTCCCTCCTCATATATACATCTGTATACATATATTTACATATTCACACACATCTGTAGATACATAGATATACATATACATATATACACATGGATGCTATGTATAACATATTTTCAGAGGATAAAACTGATTATAAATGAAAATTATATATGTATTACATAAATAAAGAAGATACCTGTTTTTCCATCTTCATCGAGTTGTAACAAGAAACAAATAAAATAGCCATGGAATGGCTTACGAATATATAAGTGGCAAGCCTACACAAATTCTCGCTAAAAGTTTTCTTTTCTGCCAGACTTTTCCATGCCAGCCACAAATATTTCTCTAAAAGCTCAAGGAGCAGGTAAGCCCTTCTAGGAGATTCTGTGGGAACCCCACTTAAACATCCTTGTTCATAATGATACAATAATGATGACGGCTCACAGTTGACAAGCTGCCCCATCCTGGAATTATTGTCATATTCTGCAGACTGGTCACCCGTGGTCTCACTGCCACTGGCGCTCTGCAGGAGCTGGGCTGAGATGGAGCCGGGTGCCCTGTTTCCAAAGCCAGGCTCTTCCTTGCCATCCATGTCCCCCTGGCTTGGTGCAGTAGCTAAACTTGGTGCCGGTGGGGCTTTTGTATAATCTAGATTTTCTTTTCTTTTTCTTTCTTTCTTTTTTTGTTTTTTTTGAGTCAGAGTCTCACATTGTCACCCAGATTGGAGTGCATGGGCATGCTCATGACCACTGCAGCCTCGACCTGCTGGGCTCAGGCGATCCTTCCGCCTCAGCCTTGTAAGTAGCCGGAACTATAGGGGCGTGCCACCATGCCTGGCTAATTTTTTTTCTTGATGTGTTGTAGAGACAAGTTCTCATCAAGTTACCCAGGCTGGCCTCGAATCCGTGGGCTCAGGCAATCCTCTCACCTCTGCTTCCCAAAGTGCTGGGATGACAGGCATAAGCCACCGCGCCTGGCAGAAGCTGAATTTTTAAAGATTATTTGAAATATAATTTTGACTTTATAACCTCTTGGCTGGTCTTATTTATAAAAAAGGAAGGAGAAAGAAAACTCCACCACCTTTTGATTCTGAACATCACTGGTAACATTTCCCAGCATAATGTCTATAACACCCAAATTCTCTTTATTATTTCAGAGACTCCTATGAGTTCATATCCCACAAAAGCATCCAGCCCCAGGAGAGCTGGATTTCTCCTTTAAGATACACAGACTCATTTCTGACACCAAAGCCAAGTGGGAGACATTCTTGTCCATGTCATTCCCTACTGATGAGCCCAGGCAGGAATGAGGACACTGAAAAAGAACCAGTAAACCTTTGGAAAAGCAGGGTGGAATTCAGGTTGTCTTCATAACACAGTCTCCACTGCCCCACTCCCCTCCCCATGGTATTTGGGAGGATTGTGTCTCTGGCAGGGAAGATTAAGTGGACTGCAACCCCCCACAGAGGGCTTAATTGGCAACAGAGTCAGAACCCACTGATGTGTGCAAAATGCATTATTGTGTTTGAGCTTGGAATGCTTGCACGGGCCAGCCGTTTCTCTTTTTTATTTTCCCACAAGTTTTCAAAAAGATCTTGTGTCTGTGTGTCAGAGTGTCAGCTCCCCAGTGGGGCCGAGCTTCCTGAGTTATGTTTTCTTAGTAACCTCAAGGGCAAGGGAAAAGGTGTGTAAATCCTCGAGCTTTGCTGCTGCTGGACTAGGAGAAAGGACGTGCCCAGCAGAGAAGAGGAGGGTCACGGTGCTCAGTGGTGGCAACGACCCTGCTCTCTGGGATCTGCTGGAATTCGCAAACCAGCTGGAGAGGAGGGAGAGGGAGGAAGGAGGACGAAGTGGCATCTGTAGTCAGCTCCTTCTAGGGCCACCTGTCCGAGCTATACCTGATATGTTACAGATGACTCTTAGAGACGGGTGTTCTAATTCCCTGAGTTGACCAAATTCTTCCTAGCAAAGGAGTGATGTGAAGGATGATGCTTTCATGCACATGAGTCTAAAGGTTCCTTTCATCTCCTCTCTGCAAATACAGTAGACACTTGCTGTTTTCTGGCCACCAAGAGACCGCACACCTGTATTTTGGTAACAGCGTTTTTTTGTCATTGTTTTGTTTTTAATTTTTAATTTCAAAGATGTGGGGTACAATTCAGGGTTAGGTATACAAATGGTAACAGCGTTTCTTGCTTAAGATAGATCAAGCTGCTATAGCAAACAGGCCACCATATGAGTCTGCTTTGCATTGCTATAAAGGAATTCCAGAGACTGGGTAATTCATAAAGAAAAGAAATTGATTTTGGTTGACGGTTCCGCAGACCGTACAGGAAGCATGGCACCAGCATCTGCTTCTGGTGAGGCCTCAGGAAGCTTTCACTTATGGCGGAAGGAGAAGGGGAAGGGGAGCAGGCGTGTCACATGGAAAGAGAGAAGCAAGGGAGGAGAGGAGGAAGAGCCAGGCTCTTTTTAGCAACCAGTGAATGAAGAGAGGGAGAACTCACTCATCACCATGGGGAGGGTTCCAAGCCTTTCATGAGGGATCCGTCCTCATGACCCAACCACTTCCCACTAAGCCCCGCCTCCAACACTGGGGGTCACTTTTCAACATGAGACTTAGAGGGGACAACATCCAAACTATATTGACTACAGAATCAATAGCTCAACTCAATGAATTCTGTGTCTCCTTCACATAATAGTCCAAGTCCATAGGAAGAGGGACACTCTGCTCCAGGTAGTCATTCAGGGCCTCAGGCTAAGTGAATCTCCTTCCCCTTGGACGTGTACTTCCAAGATCCTTTTGGGCAACCACCATTCCAGGTAGCTGAAAGGTGCAGGGAACACAGGCAAGAGCCCGGGAGGTGTTTTATGGGCCAGACCTGGCTATTTTTGTTCATGTTCTATTGACTAGGGCTCAGAAACATGACTAATTCACATCTGATTGCAAGGGAGCCTGGAAAAGGCAGGCTGGCTGTCTCCTAGGAAGAAGGAGAGACTGGAATTTGGAGAGCAATCTCTTGAGGAATCCTCTCCAGTGTTCAGGCTCTGTGGGTTTATTCTGAACCTCAAGTTGCCCCGCCTCCTCTAACCAGGGCACGCGCATGTGATACAATCCCAGTCAAACTACTTCCATGACTTTTAAATCTGAGTGACATTTTCCAGGACAGATTTTAAAAATAGATTTAAGCAGGTTAATCCCAGGGGCAGTTGGTGGGAACCTCATGCTCTCCCTGCTACAGATGCCGCTGGGAGCTATCTTCTTCTCCCAAGTCCAATCACCCCACCTTCCTGTTGATTACGGAAGCTCTCTCATAGAGCTGGGGTAGATGATCTTTGTGCTGTGCTTTAACTGGACAACGATGTTGCTACAAGCAACAGGCGAAGAATGCTTGCTGGTGGGGGTGCTGAGCTCCGAGGACTCTGGGCTGACCTAACTTGGCGATATGTCATGCCAAGAGAAAATGGACTGAGGAATTCCAGCCATAACTCTGGGAATCCTTCTCAAACACTCTCTGCATCTTCTTTTGTCTATTTCATGAGAATAAATTACAGAAAGAGAGGTATGGCATGGTTGAGTAAAAGTGACCTAGAATGAGGAGTTTTAAATGACTTGGAAAGGAGCTCATAGGTCATTGAATTCTACTCTTAGGAGACAGAATTTTTGGTATAAGACATGGGTCTTACACTGATCGGGTGACATAGACATCACTAGAATTCCTTATGTTTTAGTTGGCAATAAGACGACCTAGTCTACCCCTAATTTTGTAAAGAATGAATGTGATGAAAGATATTAAAGCATTTTAAAAAGGACAAATGTTGCACAAATGTAAGATACTTTGAAAGAAAACCAGTAGGAGACAAAGATAAGGTTCAACCAGAACTTTAATTAATAAATAAAACAAAACCAAAACCAAAAATACTTCATCCTTGAAGTAGAAAGACAGCCGCCAGGGCATAGGTCTACTGAATCAAGACAGATATTGGTTGGGTGGGAGCATCTCTTGGGGGTTACCTGCTAGTGGGATGTCAACCCAATGTGTCCTCAGATGTTTGTTTGACTTGCACAGTGTTTGAATTTTTTAAATTGAACAGTTTTATAAACCAAGAGATTTCAGGTAAACATTTTGACTTTTTTTTTTTTTTTGAGTTGGAGTCTCACTCTGTCGCCCAGACTGGAGTGCAGTGGCCGCTCCCGGCCTCTGCAGCCTCGACCCACTGGGCTCCGGCGATCCTTCCACCTCAGTCTTCCGAGTAGCCAGAATTACAGGCACGCGCTACCATGCCCAGCTGATTTTTTGATTTATTGTAGAGATGAGGTCTCGCCCAGTTGTCCAGGCGGGTCTCGAGCTCACGGCCTCAAGCAATCCACTCACCTCAGCCTCCCAAAGCGTGGGACTACAGGCTGAGCCACCGAGTCCGGCTCAACATTTTGACTTTCTGCTTTCCTTTAACCATCCAAGATCCTGCTACTTTGTACACTCATTGCCTTAGGGTGACTGCTGGCTGGGCCTGGGTACCAGTACTCTGTAGACAATGTCTTCTCTCACAGTCCCTCCTGTTCTTCTGTGTTTATGTTACCGGGTCAGCCCACGGGGCATCCTCCAGCGGGGATTTCTGCAGGGCACACCCCCAAAAGCAAGGGCTGAGTCCAGGATCAGGGACCCACTATGGTCCATAGAGACGCCACCTGCAGCCCTCCCCTCCGCCTCTCCTCTCGTCTTCACTCAGTCCCCTTGAATACACTCAAAGGGGTCATCAAGATGTCATCATCATTCTCAGCTTTTGCCATCACCGTCCTTCCCACGGCGTTCTCACCGGGTCTCCTGCATCCCAGTCCTAGGGCTGCAGAAGGAGTGCCTGGAGCACTGTATGCACCTGGGAAGGATGCCACACAGCTCAGCGTAATTATTACCTGGATCCAAATTATTTTTAATGACCTTAGATAGCGTCCCAGCCTCATCCCGATTCCCACCCACCCATGAAGCTTGACAGGCCCTGGGCAGGTCGATGTCCTGCACTGTAAGCATTAAACGGCTTCACTGTGATGTTGAGGGCGATGCGGCAGGGTCCTCCAGGATAAGCATCAGGGAGGGATGCCAAGTGTCCATGCTGGTCCAAGGAGGCGTCACTAGAAACAAGGGGATGAAAGCAAAGGAAACTCTAGGCTGAGTGTCAGGACAATTTTCCTGAGCCTGAAATCCATCAGCCTCTGAAGACCAGCTTAACCTGACCCGGAAGTGCACGGGAGAGAAGGAAGCCGGCACTCGGCCCAAGCAGGAGACTGGGGAGGCTACTGGGGTCTTTTCGTTCCATTTCCCTAATTTCTTTCAATGAATTTCTGAAGCATAATGCCTCTCTTTTCTCTAGATATACTGCAACTTATCTGACCTGAGTTTGTTCCTGATTCATACGTTGTAAGGATATTTGCTGTTTCTGCATTTGTGCTTTCTCAGCATCTCAGCGCTCGGAGCGTAAGGGTACCCCACCCTCCTTCCAGCCTCTCATCATTATTCTGAATCTCCTGAACTTTGGGTCCAGCTACAAGAGCCTTAGTGTGGGTTCACCTGACCAAAGGCAGTCAATATTGATTGAGCATGTAGTATGTTCCAGGCACTGTTCAATTCACTAGTAAGCAGAGTGGAGAGCCCAAGGTCCCTGCTTTCCTGGAGTTTAATCTAATGGGATAACTTCGTAGAATAGGGCCAGAGGACAGATCAACAACGTTCAGTCTCCTCTTCCTCCTGCAGCGGAAGCCCAACTGGTTTGGGAGCACAGGCGCTCTCAATTTCTCAGGTTTCCTTGCACATAAAGGTAGTCACGTGACTTGATCCTGCCCAATGAGATAGAAGCAGATGTTACTGGGCAGGGCTTCCGGGAAAACTCTTCTGAGGGACGTAGGCTGATCTGGTTGTGCCTTGACCATCTTGAACATGGCTGCAATGCTCAGTCATCTCTCAGCTATGAAGACAAAGTCACATGTAAGTGTAGTGATGGTTCTCTGAGCAGCTGAGATAGTCCTGCTTCCAGAGTCCTTGTAAGGTGAGAAAAATAAACTCCTTAGTTTAGCTTTAATATCTCATTTCTCTTTCTTCTATCTGAACCCAACTGTGACTGTTAAAACAAATAATCAGACTATGTGTGTGTGTGTGTGTGTGTGTGTGTGTGTGTGTGTGTGTGTAATATTTTTAAAGATGGGGTCTCACTATGTTGCCCAGGCTGGTTGTGAATCCTGGGCTCAAGCGATCCTCCTGCCTCAGCCTTTACATTTCTAAATGACTATCTTGCATTATGTGTTGCATTTTGCTCAGGGGATTATTAATATGCTTCTGGGTTGCAAGATATCCTTGCTCTGAAACCTTTCACTGGAAGGCAGGCTGGGCTCAGCTGGAACTGGCCACCAGAGTGTCTACATGTGACATCTCCGGTATGGGGGGGTCGCAGGGCAGTTGAGTGTCTTACATGGCACTAAGCGCTTCAACCGTGAATGCCCAGCTGGTGACGTGGAATTCACACAGCCTTCTTGGACCCAGACCCAGAAGTTGCACGGGGACCCTCACTCTACTGGGGGGGGGGCAAGGAAGTCACAAGCCCATCCAGATTCAAGGGCAGGGGACACAGACCCCATCTCTCGACAGGAGGATATCAAGGGACTGCAACCTTGGTCCAAGACCTCTCTCCATCTACCAAAATCTGGCTCAGACCATCTCCTCCAGGAAGTCTTTCTTTCCACCCCAGACCCTCACTGAGCTTTCCCTCCTGGCAACTTTAATGAACCATTTATTTGGCATTTGTTCACCCTCTACCCAACTTTGCTGCCTAATTACCTGGTATGTGGAGGTGACTTGCTGTCCACAGAGACAGTCAGCTTTTGCACACAGATGACATCCCACGTGTGTTACAGTTGTCCTGCCCAGGGACCTCCTGCACCCTCACATCTCTGTGACCATCTCTCTCTGCTTTTGACACCTCTCCATCCCTATCTTTTTTCTATTGTCTCCTCTGTCCTTTTTCTCCCTGGAGATACTTATACGTGACCAGGAGCACACTTTGGAAGTCTGAGAGATCAGCACTTGGTTCTTGAACTTCCCGACTATGTGGCCTCAAGCAAATGGCTTATGCCCCAGTTTCTCCATTTAAGACATGGGAATCGGAATGAGTGTCAAGTGACTGAACGCTTGCAAAGCCCTGAAAACTGCATCCAGCAGATCACCGTGGTGACGCCAGCATCTGCTGTCACCCCTGTCACTGTCACGTCTTGATGTCTCTGTCACCTGTATCTTTTTCTTCACTGTCACTCCACATTAACTAAAAACTGCACACAGCAGAAGCAGAGACTGTCCACAGAGAGTGTTGCTCAGACCCTTTCTATGAAGGGAAGAAGACTTTAGAAGACACACGGTCTACAGGAAGTCTGGAGACGGTTTCAAAAACAGTCTGTAACAACAACCAGGAAAAGAGGGAGTGAATGGTGCTGTGATCTCTCTTGAGAAAGAGGAAAAAGCAAACGGACATTGTCTGCGTGGAGGGCAGCAGGCAGGGCAGGATTTCCATTCTTGGAGGCCTCGGGGCTGCCCGCCTGGCCCCACTGGGGTCCCGTGCCCAATCAATTCCTCACTTCCTCCAGACGTGCTTTCCACACACACATACACACACACACACACACACGCACACAAGGGCTTGTGTATGCTCTGGGGGAGTAAAGACAAGAATGAGGGGTACCAAACTGAGACTGGCGGTTATGTCCAGGACTGTCATAATCAGGAGCAAAACTCAATGAAGTGCTCTTACAGCAGATCTGCTTTGCCAGGGATGTAAAGTATTATGAGAGAAAACACAGGATATTCCCAGAACACTCCCGGGGAGCCTTTGAAGGAGCTCTCTTCCCTTATTTTGCTGACCATTGACCTTAGGAACTGTTTCAAATGATAAATACGTGACTTCAGGCTGCATGCATGCTGCAGCCTGTGGGAAAGGAATATTGCTTTGCCCGGGTTCGAGTTTCATTTTGTAAAATTGCATTCATAAAGAGGATGTTGTGCATCGTTTGGAAAGAATTGTAAGGCCTGGGTGTCACTCCCTGCGAGACTCACTCATGAACCCCATCTGCCAACCCCAACTCCGTGACCTTGAGCAAATCTCTTAGCCTCGCCAAGTCTCAGTGTCCTCCTCTGGGAAATGGGCATCAGGCTGGCCGACCTCATGGGGTGTGGGAGGTGTGAACGAGACACTACACACTGTAGCTCCTGCCGTGTTGCTTGCTCTGTAACTCAAAACATCTCAGTCCCATCCTTTAGAGCATTGGTCCCCAACCTTTTTGGCATCAGGGATCGGTTTCGTGGAAGACAATTTTTCCACGGATGGCGGAGCGGAGACCATCAGGCGTTAGACTCTCATAAGGAACGGAGGCCTAGATCCTGCGCATGCACAGTTCACGGTAGGGCTCTTGCTCCCCGGTATCTAATGCTGCTGCTGATCTGACAGCAGTCAGAGCTCTGCTGGCACCTGCTCACCTCCTGTCGTGCAGTGCGGTTCCTAATAGGTCACCGATGGCACCAGTCCTTGGCCCAGGGATCGGGGGTCCCTGCTCTAGAAACTTCTCTTCTGTCTGTGGCGAATCCATGGGTAATTTCAGCAGAATCTATGCACCCACCTCCCCATCTGTGGGCAACTCCTGTCGTCTCTTCCTTGGAGCCACCATCCGACCCCTTCCCTGGACCTCTGCCTCCCTGTCGCGGGTCCACGCCCTCTTCCCTGGGCCACAGCCCCCTGGTCTCCTGACTCCGTTCCTGTCCCCAAAGCCGGTTCTCCACCAGGAGCTGGAGCCATGTCTCCCAGATTTGGGTCAGGTCTTGCTGCCTCTGCTTCTCAACCACGTCTGGAACAATTTTTAAGTCCTATGGTGGCCCCCTTGACTGAACCGTCTCCTCCCAGCGAGGCCTTCCGTGGCCATCCCACGTGAGAACATTCCAGTAGTTTCTGTTCCTTTTATCCGTGCTGTTCTGCCATAGCCCTCCTGCTCCCTGATGCTATGTTACAGACCCAGGGTGGCTCCTGTCCCAGTTACGCTTTCTTTCCTTTTACTTTTTAGAGTTGGGGTATCACTCTGTCACCCAGGCTACAGTGCAGAGGCATGAGCTCACTGTGGCCTCGAGTTCCCAGACTCAGAAGATCCTCTAGCTTCAGCCTCCTGAGTAGTTGGGAATGCAGACACGTGCCACCACGCCCGGCTAGTTTTTAAATTTTTTCATACAGACAGGGTCTTGCTTTGTTGCCCAGGCTGGAGTGTAGAGGTACAATCACAGCTCACTGCAGCCTCAACATGCTGGGCTCAGGTGATCCTTCCACCTCAGCTTCCCAAGTTGCTGGAACTATAGACACGTGCCACCGCACCAGGCTAATTTTTTAATTTATTGTAGAGACAAGGTTGCCCAGGCTGGTCTCAAACTCCTGGCCTCAAGTGATTCTCCTGCCTTGGCCTCCCAAAGTGATGGAATTACAGGCATAAGCCACCATACCAAGCCTTATTTTTCTTTCTTTCTTTCATTCTTTTTTGCTTTCTTTCAAGTCAAAGTCTCATTATGTGACCCTGGCTGGAGTGAGGTGGCATGATCTCAGACACCATAGCCTCAACCTTTTGAGCTCAGGTGATCATTCCACCTCAGCCTCCTGAGTAGCTGGGTAGCATGTGCCACCATGCCCAGCTAATTTTTTTTTTTTTTTTAGAGACAAGTTTTCACCATATTGCACAGGCTGGTCTCAAACTCCTGGGCTCAAGTGATCCTCCCACCTCAGCCTCCCGAGTAGCTGGGACTGAAGACATGTGTGACCAAGCCCAGCTAATTTTTTAATTTACTGTAGAGACAAAGTCTTGCCACATTGCCCAGGTTGGTCTCAAACTCCTGGCCTCGAGTGATCCTCCTGCCTCAGCCTCCCAAAGTAATGAGAGTGAGCCACCACGCCTAGCCTTATTATTTATTTCTTATTACTTATTTTTATTGCATATAATAGGTGCACAGTGGGATCTCAGGGGTGAACAAATGACTTGCATTGACTTATGGACTCTAGAAGTCTCCTCCTAACTGCAACTGTTCCACTTGGCTGGCGAGCTTCCTGTGGTCTGGGCTGCACGTGCCATTGGACACAACACTTCAGAGGTGCGACAAGGACACAGGATAGTGAATGGCCCTGGTATCTGGCAGGGGTTCACTGGCACACTAAATGGGGACATGCTGGCTCCTCCAGCACCGCCATTGCTGGTGACCTATTTTCCATCCTAAGATTCCCTGACTCAAGGAGCATGTGTGCGGGGTGATGGGATGGTGTAACCCCATCTCCAGCACCCTCCAAATATTTGAGTTAAACCCCAGATTGTTTTCACATCACTAAGTGTTTGTGGCAGTGCTCCTGATGGAAGCAGAATCATCAGAGCCCGCTCGAAGCCCAAGGAGGAGGACAAACACCATGACAGAGATCACTCGTGGTGTCCATATGTGGTCCTGTGAGCCCCCTAGGCTTCCGCTGGCCCCTCCCCAGCCTGGGGTGGACAGGGACTGTCTTGGTGAATACTGATTCTTCACCCGCTCACTGGTCCCCACTGGCCAGCACAGAGTCTCACTCTGAAAAGATCTCAGATAATTTTATTTATTTATTTTTGAGTTGGGAGTCTCACTCTGTCACCCAGACTGGAGTGCGGTGGCCGCTCCCGGCCACTGCAGCCTCGACCTGCTGTGCTCCGGCGATCCTTCCGCCTCAGCCTTCCAAGTAGCCAGAATTACAGGCATGTGCTACCATGCTCGGCTGATTTTTTTATTTATTGTAGAGATGAGGTCTCGCCAAGTTGCCCAGGCGCGTCTCGAACCTGAGAACTCAGGCAATCCACTCACCTCAGCCTCCCAAAGCGCGGGATTACAGGCTGAGCCATCAAGCCCGGCTAGATAATTTTAAAATATACTTCGGGCCTGGTGCAGTGACACGTGTCTGTAATCTCAGCACTTTGGGAAGCCGAGGTAGGAGGATCGCTTGAAGCCAGGAGTTCAAAACCAGCCTGGGCAACATAGCAAGACCCTGTCTCTATAAAAAGAAAAGAAGTTTTACTTAGCCAGATATGGTGGAGTGTGCCTGTAGTCTCAGCTACTCGGGAGGCTGAGATTGGAGATTTCCTTGAGCCCAGGAGTTGGAGGCTGCAGTGAGCTATGATCATATCACTGCACTCCAGCCTGGGTGATGGAGTGAAACCCTTTTTCCAAAAAGTAAGTAAATAAATAAAAATTAAAAATACCTCTGAAATCTTTGGTGTTCCACCTTTCAAGAGGGGGAAACAGATGCCTCTCCTTTGAGTGTGGGCTAGACTTAGGGACTCACTTCTAAGAAATAAAAAGAGGTGGAGGCGATGGTGTGTGACTTCTGTGGAAGTCGGGGTGGTCTTCTCCTTGCTGTTCCGGGGAGACCACGCTCTTAGCAGGGAAACCAGAGCCCGTGTCACTCAGGCATTCAGCAGGCATCCTGGAGAGATCTCTGTGCCCACAGCTTGGTGAGTGTGCCATCTTGGACGCTGATGCCCCTTATCTCCTCCCTCAGATGAGTAGCCCAGACCTGGCAATTCCACGAGAGACCTCACACAGAACTCCTGACATAAGCCGCCCCAAATTCCCAACCCACAGAAACAAGCAGTCCATGTGCGATCTTTCAAGCAGGGTCTGTTGTGTGGGGCCTTTTGTTACTCAGCGGAGGATAACCAATACATAAAGTGGACCCCACATTAGTGACGGCTGGACGTCTCTTGACCCCCTTCCTCGGCTGTGCCCACTACCTACCTGGGTCCTGTTGCTGCTAAAATGGGGACAGTAACATCTCAAGGCTTTAAAATACTGTGTCTAGAACGCTTCACCGTCACCATGCCCGCAACATGTCAGCAAGTGGCGCTGGAATTGCCTTCGCTCCGTGCAGACCTCCACATCTGCAGGCAGCGTTGCTGGTGACTGTCATGTGGTGGTGGGCACAGACCCAAGGCTGCCCCTTACCTGGCTGAAGGGGAGTAGGTCTGCATCCTCGGTGGCACCCAAGCATCCCACCCCCTCCATGGCCTGCAGTCACCTCGGCACCCGTACTCGGGTCCCCATGGTCTCTGAGGAGGACATCGCATTCCCCAAAACTCCCCAGGGAAGTGAGCTCATGCTGGGCTCCCAGGTCTTCTTGGGGTGCCAAGACAGGTCTGAACTCAGAGGAGGGCTCTCATCAAGTCTGCGGAGCACACATGGGTGACAGGTGTGCAAGGTGTGCTGGGGAAACAGCAGGCGCTCCCGGAGGAGCTTGAGTCGCTTGTATAGTTGCTCAGTTCGGTTAACTTTAAAAAATCCAAGTTGTCACTTTCTCTAACTCCCAACATTTGCTATCACTGGGAATACGATACTCTCGTCTTTTTCTTTCTTTCCTCCTTCCTTCCTTCTTTCTTTTCTCTCTCTCTCTCTCTCTCTTCTTTCTTTCTTTCTTTCTAGAGACAGGGTTTGCTCTGTCATCCAAGCTGGAATGTAGTGGCACAACCACAGCTCATTACAGCCTCAACTCCTGGACTCTAGCCATCCTTCTGCCTCAGCCTCCTGAGGGGCTGAGAACAGGTGCACACCACTGTGCCTGACTCATTTTTTGAGTTTTTTGTAGAGACAGGGTGTCACTATGTTGCCCAGGCTGATCTCAAACTCCTGGCCTCAAGTAATCCTCCTGCCTTGGCCTCCTAAAATGTTGGGACTACAGGCGTGAGCCACCATGCCCAGCCGACTCTCTTCTTAAGGGTGGGTAGGGAAGTTGTTTGGTTTCAGGTCATTTCCTAGCCCTGGGTTGGAGCTCTATCATGGGGAAGTTTCAGCCTTCGGCTCCCTCACAAGTATGTCTGAACAGAGCCCGTGCGTGCTGCCTGTTGAAAATAGCACAGTGTCTGCCATTGCCACGGCGCACGTGGAGAAAGCCGGCCTGATCTTCATGCATGTCCACGTGTGATCACACATGGCCTTTGGGGCTGCCGTCTGAGATCGCCAGGGCACGTGTCAGCTTTATGCCCATCTTAGAGGTAAGAAACCCGGGACACAGAGGGGGTCAGTGGATCCCTGTCACCAAGCCACGACTACAAAGCTGGGTTTGAACTCAGAGTTCCTGGCTTCAACTCGGGTCCTTTTGGGGCAGCTGTTCCCTGGAAATGTCACTTTGTACATGGCCTGTATTTTAGACCAACCCCTGCACAATGCTGGATATGGGTGCTGGGATCCTGGCTGAAGATGGAACCATTTCATACATCACAGAATGCTCACAACAGGCAGAGCACTGTGTAGACAGGGCATGCTGGAGCCAGGCCTCTCAGCTCCAAAACCTAGTTCTGTCATGGACCAGCAGGACCCCTGCACCCATGCTGCCTCAGTTCCCTCATCTGTAAAATGCAGATAACAACAGAATCCACTCGCAGGCTGCCGTGGGACTCAATGAGCTACCCCTGTGCACTGCTCACGGGCCTGGGCAGGGACAAGCACTCCATTCCTATGAACTCTTGATTCTGGCCTCACTTTGGAAAGTGTTCAGGCCATTGTTATTTTCAGTTTCGCAGGAATACCTGGTGTGTGTAAACACAGGTGGGATCCCGCAAGCTTACAGCCCGGAAGCAGCACGACCTGGATTACAGAAGTTTGGTTTCTCAGTGTAAACAGGCCAAAATCCTATTATTTTCTTTATACACAAATTTAATTCACATTTTTTTTTCCCTGAATCAGAGTCTCACCCTGTGGCCCAGGCTGGAGTGCAGGGGCATGTTCACGATCACCGCAGCCTTGACCTACTGTGCTCAGACGATCCTTCTGCCTCAGCCTTCCAAGTGTCTGGAACCACAGGCACAAACTACCACACCCGACTAACCTTTTGATTTATTGTAGAGATGAGGTCTTGCCCAAGCTGGTCTCAAACCCTTGGGCTCAGGCAATCCTCTTACCGTCACCTCCCAAAGTGCTGAGGTTACAGACATGAACCACCACCCCTAGCTGCAAATTTGATTCTCAAAAAATCAGTTAAGCAGTTAAAAAACAATTAAGATAAGCAGCCACCTCCTTTGTAGTCAACTATACTGTATTGTGCTCTTAAAACCTTTTTAGGAGGAGAGGTCTCAGGTTAGGCTCTGACCAAGTGAAAACAACACAAAAGAAAAACTCACATACCCACAGCACTCTCCCTCATCAGAAGCCAACTCCACACCTTTTCTTTCTTCCTTCTCTCCTTCCTTCCTCTCTCTCTCTTTCTTTCTTTCTAACTTTTCCTCCCTTCCCTTCCTCCTTCCCTCTCTTCCTTCTTTCCTTCCTGTCGGAGTCTCACTCAGTCGCCCAGGCTGGAGTGCAGTGACGAAATCACAGTTACCGCAGCCTCAACCTCCTGGGCTCAGGCAATCCTCCTGTCTCAGCCTCCTGAATAGTTGGGACTAAAGGTATGCACCACCACACCCAGATAATTTTTTTTATTTTTTGTAGAGACAAGATCTTGCTGTGTTGCCCAGGTTGCTCTCAAACTCCTGGGCTCAAGTCATCCTCCTGCCTCGGCCTCCCCAAGTGCTCGGATTACAGGCATGAGTGATCATGCCCAGCCATCCTTTTGAAACCTTAGCTTCCTTCCTTCCTTCCGTGACAGTCTTGACCAACTCCACATCAGTGACCCTTAGGGAACAACTTTTCTCCTGCGCCGGTTCCTAAATGCGCTTGTTATGCACTTTCTACGGTTGTAGTTTAGGGGTTCTCAGACATGATTTGAAGACTGGGGACTGGGTTTGCTCTTGCTACTTGTCCCACGTATTGGCCCATGGGCAGGACTTACTGAGGAGCCGCTAACTGTCCCGCGACCCACATATCTCCTCTCTGCCTGGCTTTCTTTCTCCGACCTCACACAGTAGGCATCCGACAGCTAGAGAGAAGGAGTCGGGCTCCATGTGCATATCGGAGTCCCTTCCCTGTGACATGAACCACAAGTCTTTATGGTGTGAGTTCAAACATCGTCCTCGTGCATAACGACAAAAACAGAAGAGAGGAAGGCTGCCGTGCATGGTGCCTGACTTCTTGTCTGACAGTTGAAACAGCCAAAGGCGTACCCAGAAGACAACTTATTTTCACGCTTGGTTGTCCCTGTCCCTTTCAGCATTCCCTGGGTGTGCAATGCCAACAATACTGCCCATGTGATCTTCACAAGTGTGAGGGACACCCATCAGGAGAGTGAGGTCAGGAAATCAGGTTTTTCTAAGGCTGATGAACATCCCAGTCATCAGAGGCTAATCCTTGTGTCACCGGCGAGCGTGTTTGCTCCTGTGCCCAGTTGACCCAGTCGCTGGCCATATGGTGGCAGGAGGCCCCTCCATGAGAGGCATATTCATGGCAAAGCTGGGTTTGGGCCTCAAGACCCTCTCTGAGCTCATGTGCATGTGTAAAGCTCGAGCTGCAGCAGCTTGCAGACCTGCGGCTCACAGGCCCACCCCAAAGGCCATGGTCATCCTAACCCTGCTGCGGCTGGACCCGAACCTGGGGACAGTGCAGCTGGCCATGGGCTATCTGCCATGCTGGGGGCCTGGAGGGTATTTGGGTCATGAGCTGCATGTTTCCTTCTGGCCCCTTGTCCAAGGCAACCATGTGGGGTGTAAGGAGCCAGGGTGGGGCTGTCCTGGAGGTCAGCTCATGTGAGAATCCATTCATAGACAGCAGGGGGACACTTGGCCAGGCTCTCATCCTCTTGGTCCTCCTGGCTAAGAGTCCATGTCATGTTCTGTTCCCAGTGACTCTGTGCCCCCCATGCCCAGCCTCAGTCGTGCATTAGTTGAGTGAGTGAAGTCAATTACATCATTCAATGCCCTTCAGGAATGGACATGGGACCTCATTTGACTAATGAGGAGAATCCTGGGGGTGGCCCTCTCGGGAAAATGCCCTCCTGCTTGTAGAGGGACCCAGGGATCAACTTTGGGTGCTGGAGGGTGGGGTGGTGGTGCCTGGAGGTGCTGCTACCATCTTGCCACCTTGAGGGGATGGACCCGAGGTCAAAGCCAATAGGCTAAATGCAAAGAGATGATGGAAGAAGCAGGCTCCCAGGCTCATTGCTCATGAGGTTACCAGCCCTGTGTCTGCCCATTTCTGGTCTCCTTGGAATGTGAGCTAGTAAGTATCCAATGACCTAATCCTTTTGAGTTGGTCTTTCTCCTGCAAACTGCTTTCTATTAGGTGGCCATGAGGACATCATAGTTCACGGTGGGAGCACAGGCTTTGGCATTAGACAGACCTGAGTTTTTAAATTCAAAACCAACTCTTCACCCAACAGTGATGCACATGTACACGCACCAGAGAAAATATACATTGATGCCAATGGTATGATTGGGAAGAGCCAGTTATGGGTTGGACTGTGTCTCACCCCCAAAAAAGAAGAGTTGAAGTCCTGACCCCCAGGACCTCAGAATGTGACATCACTTGAAGAGAAAGTCTTTGCAGAGGCAACCACATGAGGGCATCTGGATGGGCCCTCGTATGATTTGTTTTCCTTACATGTTAAGGAGAGATTTGGACACAGAGAGGCCCACGGAGGGAAGATCACACAAAGACCCGGGAGAAGACGGCCCCTCCAAGCCCAGGAGTGAGACCCAGAGCGTCCTCGCTTCAAAGGCTCAGAGGGAACCAGTCCTGCCATGTGGGAGCAACCCTGGTGGGGGGGGGGCTAAACCATCTGGGTGTGTGAGCCCCCATGTGATGCACCCACCGCGATGAAATCACCTAACAGTGCATTTTTCAGAATGTGTTTCCATAATTAAGTGATGCGTGATGATTTTTTATTTTGTGCAAAACCTTTTTTTTTTCATTTTGATCCATAATTGGGTGATTGAAGCAAAATTATGCATTAACTCCACACCTGATTCCTTTAATGTTTTAGACATGCAGCACCATCATGTTATAAGGAGAAAGGGTTCCCCTTGCCACACCTCCCGCTTCATGGAGTCCAGGGTCCCGGCTCCTCCTCGGGGACACCTTGGGGCACTGCTGCGTCAGGAGGGTAGGTGGATCCACAGGACTATCAGGCAGGATGGGCAGGGGTCACCAGCCCTGCAGGGCAGCCGCAGGTGCATGTTGATGGCTGCTGGGGGTGGTGGATCCTCTCTGGATTTAGACAGCAGTGACAAGGACACTTAGCAACCAGCCCTCAAAAGCCCTCGGCCCAAGCCAGCTCAAAAGGAGTCTGCCTGCCATGGGGTATTTCAGTCCCTGTGGTTTCTCAGCTGTGGTTAGGGACGTCTGTATAGGGAGAATTGAGGCACGTGGTCCCTGGAGATACACAGCTTGAACATTCATCCTGGGTGTACTCCCTGGGTCGTTTGGGACAAATCATCTTACCTTGCAAAACTTTGCTAATAAAGCAGTGGCCACAAGAGCACCTGCCTCATCGAGTTGTTGAGATGATTAAATGAAGGTAACCCTGAAGAGCGCCTGCCATGGGTGGGCCCTCCATGTGGCAGGTGAGAATGACAATCACAACTACGACCCCACGTTCAAGTGGTTTTCACACGGCCCCTCGGGTCTGAACTCCTCTCTCTCACCCCCGTGCGTGTGGGTTCCGAACGCTCCAGGTGGGCAGACCTTCCCTCTTCCCTCGGGCCCTTGGCTCTCTGTCATGCCAGGCTGTGGTCACCCTGGACCCACCAGAGCCTCCAAGGTATGCTTAGTAAGGGCTGGAGCAGTGGCCACAATAGCTGGAGGCTGGGCAATATTGTTATAGCCTGGGGTTTCTGTGCCCACTGCCCAGAAAAATCAGAGCAGACTCAGCCGTTACGGGGGAGAAAGGGTTTAATATGGCAACACAGCAGAGCCAGGAGGGTGGGAGACGCTTCTCAAATTTGCCTCCTGAGAAGTTGGAGGCTGGGTTTTCAAAGGGAGTACAGTGGGGCAAGGGTAGGGGCTGTTGATTGGTGGGTGATGTCATGGGAGTCGTCGAGACTATCTTTTTGTCCCAGAACCCATTTCTGGGAGGGGACGTTGCAAGATTGGTGGAACCAGCTTCCTGGAGTGTGTTTCAGGCCCAGGTAGGGCCTCCAGGCTGTCAGAGTGCAAATTCTGAAAAGACTTCCAACACTGTTATTCAGGTTCACAGTAGATGCTACCTAAAAGCAAGTCCTGTGACAGTCAGCTACAGCTCCCTCGGGAGGGAGTCATCATGGGGGTCGTGTAGAAGGAAAGGTTGGGGGCGGTGGGATTCCTGGAGATCAGAGATCAGAGCCCCCTCCTGACCTTCAGCCTCTGCTCTGGTGTCTCAGGCCCGTTTTTTGAGGGAGAAGATGTAATCAGCCTTAGCGGGAAGCTTTCTCCCTTCCCCAGGGTCAGGACATGAAGATAGTCCACTGCCGTCTCTTGGAGTTATAGCAAACCTAGAAACATTCCATTTGCTGGATTCTGTCCACAGAAGCAGCTCGCCAGGCCAAGGTCTCTTCCGCAGCATTCACATCGTGGCCTGATGTTAATTTTCTGTAGGCGGTTTCAGGACTGGTGCCGTGTATACAGGTCACTCCATTTGTGGGTTTTCAGTGGGTTAAGCCCCCCTGGATGTCATGGGCACAGCCTCGTGGGCAGAGCAGCATCCTCTGACTTCCTAGAGGGTCCGCTGGAGGCAGGAAGGCAGGAAGGGATGTGGCCCCCTTTGCCTTGCCCAGTCCTGGGAGAGGCAGCTGGCTCCTCCCTGCCCAGATGCCTCCAGCTGCCTCCCACTGCAGGGGCTGGGGTGGCCCATAGCAAGTGAGGTCTGGGTGCCAGCTGCTCCAGGTGGCCCAGGAACTCACGCTGGCTTCCTGGAGATGTTGGCAGCACTTCTGAGCATCTCCAGCACAGAGATAACACCAGGGGGCGAGCGGCCAGGCCTCCCTGCTGTTTGCAAACACAGATGCTTATCTGTGCCTGGTGCTTGCTGGGCTCTGCCTGAATGTCTGAGCACCACACCCAGCTGGATGTGGGAGAAGGGGAGGGTCACCTGGGCCCTGCCAGATCAGGAACCCTGGGGAGCTGGGTCCAGGGAGGCTCAGAGCCTCCCTGGATGGGGGTGGGTCCCACGTCCTCACCTTCCACAACTGGAGGAAGAGGAAGAGAACTGGCCATAGACCACAATTGTCCACACTGTGTGAGCAGGCCGGGGATTGGGGGATGGGGTCTTGACACCACTTGTCACTATCCAGGGAACTCCCTACAAGCACTCGCTCAGCACTAGGGATTCCATCCCCCCAGGGCCCAAGGGGTCTCATACCACCTTTCCCACGGTCCCATGAGTTGATACAATCTTTCTGCTCATTTTTTTTTTTTTTTTTTATTGTAGAGATGAGGTCTCACCAAATTGCCCAGGCTGGTCTCGAACCTGTTGGCTCAGGCAATCCACTCTCCTTGGCCTCCCAAAGTGCTGGGATTACAGGCTGAGTCACCGAGCCCGGCCTATGCTCATTTCATAGATGAGAAAACTGGCCTGGAGTGAGAAAGTCAGCAGCCCAAGACCAAGCAGCTCCCAAATGGTGGAGTCAGGATTTGACTCCATATCACTCCAGTGCTGTCCAGGGAGCATGATGAGGCTAGATTTTCTCTGGAAGAACAAACAGGCTAGAGTTGAGAGAGACACAAGGGAACAGGAGGTGGCTGGGTGGACAGAGCCATCAGGACCAGACACGCTTTGGTGATGGAAGTTCTGAGAACCGGACCAAGAAAAGACATGTGTTCCCAGGGCTGTTGTGACAGAGGACCACTGCCAGGGTCACTTTAAAAGCCAGAAGTTTAGCCGGGCTCGGTGGCTTAGCCTGTAATCCCGCGCTTTGGGAGGCTGAGGTGTTAGATTGCCTGAGCCCGCGGGTTCGAGACCCGCCTGGGCAACTTGGCGAGACCTCATCTCTACAATAAATCAAAAAGTTAGCCGGGCGTGGTAGTGCGCGCCTGTAGTTCCAGCTACTCGGAAGGCTGAGGCGGAAGGATCGCCGGAGCCCAGCAGGTCGAGGCTGCGGTGGCTGGGAGCGGCCACTGCACTCCAGTCTGGGTAACAGAGTGAGACTCCAACTCAAAAAAAAAAGCCAGAAGTTTATCCTTTCACTGTTCTGTAGTCCAAACCAGAAGTCCAAATCAAGGAGTCTGCAGGGCTGTGCCCCCTCGGAGGGATCCAGGGAGGATCCCTCCTGCCTGGTCCAGGCTCTGGTGTCTCCAGGTGATCTTGGCTTGCGACCACATCACTCCGATCTCCGCTTCTGTCTTCATGTCCCGTCTCTGTGTCTTGCTGTGTCACAATCTCCCTCTCCTCTCTCCTAGAAGCCCGTCACGGAACTCCGGGTCCACCACAGTCCACAGTCCTCTTAGCCTCCTTGACTCATGACACCTGCAAAGACTCCCACTGAAGGGCACGGTCACAGGCTTGGGGTGTCCATGACTTTAGGGTGGGGACACTGTTTAACTCATGCAGGGGTGATGACTTTCTGCAGTCACTCAGCCAAGAGGACACATTAACCTTTCTGCAAACATCCGATCAGATGCCATGCCTGCCTCTGTCAGCCAGGCCTGTAATACCCTGGACCCTTTTTCTCTGGACATTCTGGGGTCTCATTCCCGTAGAGTCTGGGGGGAGGTCAGCAAATGCTTCATAGGCTTTTAACATTTCTTTTAAAATTATCTTTAGGTGACCTTGGCCTGTGGCATCTCAGCCATGTCCATCTGGGGACTCGTTCAGATGAAGAAGTCATGTTGCCAAAACGTTTTGTCAGCAGGATGGACTGGAGTGGAAACAAAGCAGGGGGTGTCTCCCAGAATGTCCTGGATGATGATTTCCTCTGCGCACCTGAGTCTCCTTGTCTAAGTGCTCTGGAGCCACCCAGGAGCCAAGGGGTGACGGCATCATTTGTTCCAGACCAGCACGCAGTCTCCTCCCAAGCTGGTCCTCACCGACAGCTGCAAATTTGGTCAACTTTCTTGGCGATTCAAAACCCTTGGGACCTCCAGGGAGGAGCCCTGTGGGCTTGCCTCAAGCAGAGGCCATGGAGATGGAAAAGGGAGACCTTAAGACCTGTGCCTGTAGGCCAGGTGTGGTGGCCTATGCCTGTCATCCCAGCACTTTGGGAAATGGAGGTGACAGCCTGGGGGTTCAAGACCAGCCTAGGCCACTTGGCAAGACCTTGTCTCTACAGTCAATCAAAAAATTAGGTAGGCACGGTGGCGCATGCCTGTGGTTCTAGATACTTGGAAGGCTGAGGCAGAAGGATCACCTGAGCCCAGCAAGTCGAGGCTGCAGTGACTGTGAGTATGCCACTGCACTCCAGCCTGGGTGACAGAGTGAGACTCCGACTCAAAAAAAAAAACACAAAACATCTGTCCCTGCCTGCAAGACTGACATTAAGGGAATGAGAGAGGAGACGTGTCCACCTGACTCAGTTATAGTAACAGAAACCTCTCCAGTTATTTCCAAGGAAGAGCTTGAATGCAAGAGTCGGGCATCCACATGCCTTGGAGGGCCTGCTAGCAAGTCCCCCCAAATCCTGCAGGGTCGGCCCCCAGGAAAGTTTCCACCACACCTGGAAACACCGGGCGGGGGGGATTCACATAAAGAGGACACACGCTGCTGTGAGCTAGGGGGCGGGAGGAACCCACCACTGGCTCACCATGGTTGGCCCTAGACTCCTGGGACATGCAGCCAAGGCCTGCCTGGAGGGATTCCCTTGTGGATCCGCCACTCACAGGCCACACAGTCTCTGGGAATGTATTCAGCCTCTCTGGACCTGATTCCTCCATTTGAAAATGGGAGTCAGGGACGGGGTGGGAGGGGAAAAAAAAAAAGAAAAGGGAGGTGAATGTAGTTGTGTTTAGCTTACAAATTTAAGGATTTTTGTGATGAAGCGATTCATGTTTTTAATGAAAGCATGTTACTCAGCTATCATTATGATAAGACCTAACCTTTTCTTGAAGACTAAAGCCCTCTCAACAGAATAGGATATGCGATTTTATGGTTGATTCAGTGACTACGAGGTCCGACAATGAGGTGTGCTGACCATCCTAGAAAAAGTGCTCCATACCTCATTGCTGAATATAGTGATATATTCACCTTCGAAGGTCTCTCGTTGGGAAGCTATGCACAGACACCAGCACCTAGTCCACCTGTCGAAGCAATTTTGGAGTCTTTTTCTGGAATGACCATCAGAGCCATCGTTGCTCTTTGTTGAGGTCTGACAATTAAATTCGTGAATGTGCCACCGTGTGCTTACATTGGCAAATAAATAACTGTATTGGAGCACCCTCAGCTGATCTGTCCCCCCAAGGGCCTTTTTCTTTACCCGAAGAGAAAGGAAATATGGAAGGAAGACATTTTGATGACATTCAGGACATCAAGGGTAATGCGATGACAGCTCTGATGGCCATTCCAGAAAAAAAGTTCCAAAATTGCTTTGAGGCATGGACTAGGCTCTGGCATTGGTGCATAGCTTCCCAAGGGGAGTACTTTGAAGGTGACCATAGTGATATTCAGCAATGAGGAATGAAGCACTTTTTCTAGGATGAGTTCGTAAACTTCACTGTCAGACCACGGAGGTGTTTGGGCTTGTGCCATTGCGGGCTCCAGATATGTGTGGGGGAGTGCTGGTGAAGACAAGATGTCTGATATGGATATGGCTACTTCGGTCCATCGTGCTCCTTTGTGTAATTAGTCATAAGCCATCTTCCTACAGATTCAACCCTTCAGTCCCTGCTTGTGCAGTACACAACCTACTCAACTGTACTCTAGAGCCTCAAACACAGGAGCTTGCCTTTTAATAGGAAATATGTAACCCATGCAGGGATGCCAAGACAATAAGACCCGGTCCCTGCTCTCCAGGTGTTCAAAAACCAGGTCAAAAAACAAACACATCATCTTGGAGGCCAGAGGCAGGTACCTGGGGAGTTCCTGGGCCAAGGTGGGCTTTGAGCTGACCTGGAGGGGCAAGTGTGGACTTTGACATGTTGCTTCAGGAGGAGGGAGCAAAGTGGGGAATGACCGGTGGGGAATGACCGGTGGTCCAGGGTGGCAGCTATGGGACACAGAGCTGTCACCTCTGTCACCTGTTCCAGGATGTGGGGTGGGACTTTGCTCTGGCAGCCATAGGGAGCACAAGAGGCACTTCAGCAGGGTGGCCCCAGCCCTGGAGTACAGTGTAACCGTGACATCTAAGACTAGTGCTCCCAAGCTTTCTCCACCCACCGGGACCTTGGCGCCCTTGTAACCTTTTCACGGTGTCCTGAGCATAAGAGGTACCTGCCCCTTTCTGTTATGGAGTGGTCAGGACAGGTGGCTTCATAGAAATCATCTGTGGGGTGTCTGTTCCCCTCAAAAAAGGAACATGCTTGCATGGGGCGATGATGAGGTTCCTGCATGCCCCATGGTACCCTGAGGGTACACACTTTGGGAACCACTGGTGGTGGGGTCTGGAGCATGTCAGAACAGCCACGCTGTGCCATCAGTTTCCCCATTCCCACAGTAGGCAGATTCAGGTCCCACTGCAGAGGGTTCTAAGGCAAAACACAAGAAATCCTATATCACATTTAAAACAAATTTATTTTAAAGATGTGAGGTATCGTTCAGGGTTAGGTATACAAATGGCCATGGTACAGGTAAAGTTTGGTCCCCACTTTGCCTGGTTTGAGATCAGGTACCCTTATTGATGTTGTGTTCCCCTCCTTCCATCCCGATACTGCCAATCCCTTTCTTACAGTATTATGGTAAATGTTCAGGGTCCGCTTATGAGCGAGAACATGTGGTACTCAGTTCTTTGTTTCTGTGATAGATCAGTGAGTATTATTGATTCTAAAATCCTGTGTCACATTTGAAGAGGTGAACGGGCTGGGTGGTGGTTCACTCCTAGAATCCCAGGATCTTGGGCCCGGGAGTTCAAGACCAGCCTTGGCCACATAGCGAGATCCCAACTCTACGAAACATGCAGAAAATGAGCCCCGCATGGTGGTGCGCGTCTGTAGTCCCAGCTACTTGGGAGGCTGAGGTGGGAGGATCACCTGAGCCCAGGCGTTCAAGGCTGTGGTGAGCTGGGATCATACCGTTGCACTCCAGCCTGGGCGACAGAAGGAGACCCCCCCAACTCAAAAAAAAAAAAAAGAAGAGGAAATTAGCTGTATGCCGGTCACCTACTCAACGAGAAGCTTTAGTGCTGTTCTTATCAGGTGCCTTGTGTAGCTCATGGGGACAGGGTGAGACCCCGCCAGGAGGCTCTGGACAAGGGAAAGAGCCCATGAGATTTTCTTTCTGCATTTTCCTTTTATTAACCCAAGTCTTACTCATTCGTACCACCTGCAGGCCAATAGGGACGCCGCATATGAAGTCCCGTTAGAGCCATTTCTGCCAGGGAACCTCTGAGGCTCCGTACTGGCTGAATATTAGAATCAGCAGGGAACTTTTTTTTTTTTTTAAGAGGCAGGATCTTGCTATGTTGCCCGGGCTGGTCTCGAACTCTTGAACTCATGTTATCCTCCCACCTCGGCCTCCCAAAGCATGAGGATTATTGGCATGCCCCACTGTACCTGGTCACCAAGGATCTTTGGTCACCAAGGATCTTTGATGCTTGGCTGGGCTCCGTGGCTCAGCCTGGAATCCCAGCATTTTGGGAGGCCGAGGGAAGTGGATTGCCTGAGCCCGCAGGTTCGAGACCAGCCCAGGCAACTTGGCGAAACTTCATCTCTATAATAAATAAAAAGTTAGCCGGGCATGGCTGTGCGTGCCTGTAGTTCTGGCTACTTGGAAGGCTGAGGTGAAAGGATTGCCAGAACTCAGCAGGTCAATGCTGGGGTGACTGTGAGTGTGCCACTGCACTCCAGTCTGAGCAATGGCGTGAGACCCCAACTCAAAAAATAAAATAAAATATTGATGCTTGAGCCTCACCCTAACCCACATGAATAAAAACTGAACTCTGGGATGTGACCCGGGTGGCGATGTTTCCATGTGTTGGTGGTGGTGGTGGTTAAGAAAACTTCATGGCCATCTCAGGTACAGAGTTGAAATCACAGCTGAACAGTCCCCACGATGACAGACTTCTCTAGTTACCACCCTCCCAAAGAGTCACCCTCCCCCCCCACACACACACACACCTGAGCTCTAGCCTCCTGCTGTGACCTGGTTGCGGGCAAGCCTGGCTCCTACATTGCGTGCCTGCACCAGAGAGCTCTCCGGCTTGAACCCAGAGAACTGGAATTTCTGGGCGAGGTGAGCTCACTTTGAGCGTCGATGGCTGTGCCATGTTGCCCTGAAGTGACTCTGCTGATTAACTCTCCTACCAATGAGAATGCTTCTCTCACACCTTTCCTCCTTCTCGATGATATCAAACTTTCATAGTTTTGCCAATCTGATGAGGTTTTTTTAAGCGTTTTTTTAATGACACCAGTTAAAAAGGAACGATGTGGGCTCTACGTACCGGTTTGGCAAGATCCCTGAGATAAATCGCTGAGAGAAAGACTCAAGTTGCAGGACACAGAAAAACACACCTGGAGATGGAGAGAACGCAAACCGCGGGGGACAGGTTGCATGACCCCAGCTCTGAGTCCAGCCTGGGCTGCCACACTGTTGACACACAGCCCGTGCATGGCAGTGAAGACTCTTCGGGTGGGACACAGGCTAGAAGAGAGAGGACTCCCTCCCTGCTCCTTACCCAGGGATCTCATCAGACTCACACAGAAAGCCCGCACCATTCTTTCACTGGTGCCCTTCATTTTTTTTCCTCATCAGATTGGCAAAACTATTAAAGTCTGATATTATCCAGTATGAGGAAAGGTGTTAGGGAAACATTTTCCTTGGTGGGAGAGTGAATCAGCACCAGAATTAGGACCACAGCCCCACCCAGTGTGTGCCCTTGGCCTCCCGCCTCAAAGAGCTTTCCCTACTCACCACGGTCAGTGGGATGTTGTCAATGAGATGTTGTCCTCACCTGGGAGAACTTAACATTTTGCAGGATAATGGGCTTAAGTATACCACCAGAGATCCGTGTGTGTGTGTGTGTGTGTGTGTGTGTGTTTATGTATAAAAAGAACAAGAGAGGAGAGAGAAGGGAAAGAGACAGGAAGTGCAATAAGGTACTGTTCTTGGGCATCTGTATGAAAGGCACCCAGGACCCAGGAATCCCTTGGACCATTCTTAGAACTATGAATCCAAAAGTGTGTCCAAAGATAACATTCCCCCCAAGTCCCCCTAAAGGCATAAGCTGGGTCTGGGTACCAACTGCCCATAGTCTAGGTAGGCTCCAGCCCTGGGACCCATGAGAAAGCAGCCTTTGAAGGCCCAGGGACAGACCAGGCGGACAGGCAGCCCAGGCAGACGGGCCGCCCTCACAGAGGGCAGGCTAGGCAAATCTGCACTGCGGTCACGCCTGGGTCTGTCCTCTGTCCCGCCGCCCACGGAGGACAGAGAGCAACTTCCTCTTCAAAGACCGTCCTGCGTAAGCCAAGATGCCTCCTGGGACTGAAGTTCAAAGCGGGGTTGGAGGAGATCTGTTTGGTGCCACTGTTTGGCCTGCGGATTTGCGCGGATTACCAAAGCCCTGTGTCGCAGGCAGCGAGGAACGCAGGGTCTCAGGTGCAAAAAGGCCTTTGATAAATGTGAGCTCTTTAGAGGTCCAAACAAACTGAGGACAAGCCAGCTGCGCTGCCCGGGAGGGGGCTGGGCTGTTGACCCTTTCTTTCCAGTCTTAGGAAAACAAATCCTTGATATTCCAAAGGCTGGGTAAACTCATTAAAAGGATCCTGGGCTTTCTGCCTCTACCCACAGCACTTAGCTTCTCCACCAGCCTCCAGCCTCCGGAGAGGCCCGGGCAGCTCTCCTGGGTCCCATGAACCGACCTCAGCCATCAATTCCTGCCAATGAGCCATGGGGCCGCTGTCTTCTCCTGCTTCAGCTGTCCTGCTCTGGGTCCTGGCCGTGGATGTGAGGGCACCAGGCCTTAGATGTGTCCATTCCTTTTGTCCCTGGCCCCAGACCCCAGGGGGTGAGGCTGACCCCACAGACACCCAGTTCCTCGTGGCAGCACAGCTCCTGGGAGGGCTGCTGTGAGTTTCCTGTGGGCTACGTCAGGGACACTTTTAGACTTTCTTTTTGTTCCAAAGAGTCTAGTTTCTTCATCTTTAGCTCTACAGACCAGCGGCTTTACAGCAGAAGTTTATTTTATTTTTCATGGCTCCGGAGGCAGAAATCAGAGACCAAGGTGTTGAGACCTGGCTCCTCCCAAGACCTCCTCCTTGGCTTACAGATGCCACCTTCTCCCTGTGTCCTCTGCATGTCTGTGTCCTGGACTCCTCTTCTCACAAGGACACCGGCCATGCTGATTCGGGGCCCACCCAGTGGCCTCAGTTCACTGTCACCAGCTCTTTCGAGGTCCTGTCTCCAAGCGCAGCTGTGTTCTGAGGTCCCGGGCTTAGGGTTTCAACATGTGAGTCTGTGGGTGGCCTGTTCAAGGTCACCCAGCTGACCACAGAGCCAGGACTCTCCCAGGCTCTGCCCAAAGTTTCTGGATACGGCCCCCCATGGCTCCTGAGTTTCCGGGATGACCTCTCAGCTCTCAGGCTCTGCCACCTGCCTGGATCCCACACAGCTCATCACTTGCCTGTAAGAAGGGCCAAGGTGAAGGGGCAGAGACACCACATGCCTGCAGGAGTCCAGGGGAAGCACGGATAGGTGATGAGGGGGCAGCCTCCACCCATCGGTCACTGCTGCATTGTGAACAGCTCATTCTGCCAGACACATGACTTCTCAAGATCACAGGCATTTTGTGTGTGAAATCCCTCCCTTCTGAGTGCTGGCCACTCAGAATGTTTCTAACATCCGTGGACTGTGCACAACACAGCTGTGAGCCAGGCAAGTCTGCAGGATTTAGCCAGTGAGAAAGTGTAGCCAGCAGGGGGAGGGGGCTGGGCCGCCATGGTAGGCTCCAAGCCTGCCCCCCTGCTCAGTTAATACTGATCCAACCGGATTCCCTGCCAGCTGCTGCTTGCAAGGCCTGTGTGCGTGCACACACAGGTGTACATGGGTGCAAGCGTGTATGTGTGTGCATGTGTGTATGTGCATGCACCATGCATACATGATGCCAGTGTGCTCATATAAGTGCATGCACACACGTGCATGTGTGTGTCTGCATGTGCACATTTATGTGCAGCTGTCTATGAGCATATATGTGACTGTCTTTATGTGTGTTTGTGTACGTCTATGCATGCATCTGTTTACACATGGGCGTACGTGTGTGTATGCATAGGCATGTGCGCATGTGAGACTATGTATGCATGTGCTTATATGTGTGTGTTTGTGTGTATCTGGGTGCCCGTGTCTGTGCGTGTGTGAATATGCATGCACGTGTGTTTGCATGTGTGTGCATGCATAAGCACGTGCGCACATGAGAGTGTGTTTAAGCATGTTTGTGTGTGCGCCCATGCGCAGGTGCATGCTTGTGTGAGCTCCTGGCCCCCCGGCAGGTGGTATTTTCCGGGCCTGGCACTCCAGCCCAGCTCGGCGTGTCCTGGAAGGCCGGCGGGGCCCTGAGCAAGCAGGTTCTCCAGCGGCGGATGCTGGACGCGGTGGGCGCGGGAGGGATTTGCGTCAGAGGCGCTGGTGCACGGGGGATGAATCCCAGCGAGGACCGAGGCCTTGCCGGGCTCGCGTGGCGGGCGTGGGGCGCCTGGAGACCCGGACGCGCGGGGCGCGGGG